>NW_026869856.1:0-20000 GCF_018135715.1 Danaus plexippus
TTTTTTTTGATCCCACTAAAAACCCCCCGACACTCCATCTTCTCCGCCATTATTGTCGGAGTCGCGGGAACTGTAATACGACCGCAAACCCCGGCGACGATCAAACTGCTTGCTGCAGTCTCCCTCTCTTAGGGCGTTTAGGAGCCCTTTAGGCCGAACAGAGGCCCCCTAGGGGCTTGCATAGGCCTGTCGCTATAATGCCGCGGTGCGCAGGAGTGCTTGCGCACCACGGTCCGCTCGGGTCTCGTTGCGATGAGGCGACGGTGTCCCCACACCGCCACCTCGAGAACCCCTGCTAAGGCGGGACGTTGTGGCCATTGGTATCGTTGGCCGCACGTCTCTTCTTCGTCTTGGTCGACGTCCTGAAGTGCCGAGCGCCTCCCTTTCTCTTTCACGCTCGGCATCCTCTTTGGCGGCCATCACCTCCTCCGCGAAGGAGGCGACCGCAGTCCAATCCGAGTCGCTGCGCAGCATGTACTTGACGATTGCTGGCAGCGAGATGTCAATCCGATGGCGGCTCTGAGAGCCGCACGTTGTCTAGTCCAGGAGGGACAGGCCGAGATGGTGTGTTCGGCCGTGTCCCTTTCATCGCCGCATTGGTGGCATCGCGGGGTTTCCTCCCTACCAACTACCTCACACAGGTACCGGCCGAAGCAGCCATGCCCCGTCAGTAACTGTGTGAGTCGGAAGGACAGCGCTCCGTGTCTCCTATTTATCCATTCCCGCAGGAGCGGGCGGATGGCCGTCACCAATGCGACGCTGACTCGGGGTTGCCGGAGTTCGTCAGCCCACGAGTCGATCGCCAAGTCCTTGGCCCGATCTCTCATCCGACGCACGGCTTCGGGAGAGGGTTGCCGCCCTCTGTGCGAATTCGGACACATCGCCAGTAGACGTCGGAAGAGACCTGGCGTCGATGTCCAGGGGACAGTTCCGGCCAGGAGGCATGCCGCATCTTTAGAGATGGTGCGGTAGCCTCGTACTGCTCGGGTGGCCATTACCTTCTGTACCCTCCTTAATAGGAGCCGGTTCTGTGGGGCCAGACGTTCGGCCCAGATCGGCGCGCCGTACATAACCATTGACCGCACGACTCCCATGTACAGCTTCCGGCAGCTGAGGCTTGGACCTCCCAGATTCGGGAGAAGAGAAGCCAGAGCTCCGGCCGCCTTCGTCACCTTACTCGAGAGACCACGGAAGTGGTCTCTGAACGACCACTTTCCGTCTATGACGAGACCAAGATACGTCAAGGATGGTGATATGACGATCCTGGTCCCGCCACCACCACAGCCAATCCAGGAGGTGGAGAGTTCCTCGGCCCGTGGAAGAAGAGGGCCTCGGATTTCTCGAGCGCCACTTTTAGGCCTAGAGCCCGAATCCTTCGCACCACCTGCGCCACCGCCGCCGTTGCCAAGACGATCGCGTCCCGGTGGGTCTTGCCTCGGCTGACAACGAGTGTGTCGTCAGCGTACCCTATCGTCTCGACGCCTCGTAGATTGGCGCCGGAGAGCACGGGGTCGTACCCGATGTTCCACAAGATGGGGCCGAGAGCCGACCCCTGTGGAACACCGCACACCACTTCCCTCTGTTCCCAACCGTGCTCGATAGGGTACTGCACGGAGCGTTCCGAGAGATAATCGCCGATGATATTGCGTAGGTACCTCGGAACGCCGTGCCTCCTCAGACCCTCCTTAATGGCATCCCAGGGTAGGGAGTTAAAAGCATTGGATATATCCAAAGATACAGCCAACACTACCCCACCCCGGGCCACCTCTTCCTCCGCGATCTCCCGCAGACGAGCGACCGCCCCTATGGTGGACCGACCCGAACGAAACCCGTACTGGTTCTCGCTCAGGTTCGGTCCGACGCGCTCTAAGTGCTGGACAAGACGAGTAGCGAGAATGCGCTCTAAGATCTTGCAAATCTCGTCCAGCAGAACAATGGGGCGGTACGCCGACGGCTGGTCCTCCTGCCGGCCTGCCTTCCGGAGCAGCACTAGCTTCCCCGTTTTCCACCGCCGCGGTACTCGACCCTGGACCAAACAGTTGGTCAAAACGGCGAGTACGCGCGGCTCTAATTCCTTCATAGAAAGGACCCACGCCTTCCCCGGGACCCCGTCCAGGCCTGGCGCCGTGGTCTTTAGGCCCATTCTGCGGACCGCCTCTCTCAGCTCCGCCACAGAGACTGGCGGTATTTCCTGCTCCTCGTCTTCTGAACTCTCCGCCCGGTGAGTCACGGTTTGCGAATGCCACTCGGCCTGGATGGAAATAGGGCCGAGATGACTCTGCTACGAAGTTCCGGGTGGAGTTCTGAGTGAGCGGAGGGCCGCCGGGCGCAGTCTTTGGCGCACCCACTTGTATGGCTTGCCCCACGGGTCGTCGTCTAGCAGCTGGAGCCACTCCTCCCATGCCTCCCTCTTCGCTTTTGTGATGGCATCGCGGAAAGTTATACAGGCCCCGCGATACGCATCATAGAGCGCTTGCTCCTCGCCTTCATCCCTGAGCCGGCGTCTGCGGTATCTCTTGTAGCGGCGACGGGCCGCCACGCACGCCCGCTGAAGCTGCATCAGCTCAGGCTGCCACCAATATGCCTGTCGTCGCCGTACTGCCGTACTGCTCACACGTGGCATGGAGGCGTCGCAGATGTTGCGCGACGCCTCGTTGAGCCATTCCGCGCCAGACGCGCGTCGGCTGAGGATAGCGGCGCCCAGGACGCGACGACAGCGGCCTCCTCGAGGAGAACCCGTCCAGCCGCTCACAGACCATCTTGGCCCTCCACTAGGTGATGTTGTGGGGGCCGGCTCCGACGTGTGTGAAGTCGTCGAAGCGGCGATGAGCCTGTGATCCGACAGGGTTTCGGTGTCCTCCTGAACCCCCAGTTCACGATACGGTGGGCGGCCGAAGATCTGACCAGGGTTATGTCACGATTGACTCGCCCTGTCGCCGCACGCAGGTGCTCACTGAGCCACGGTTTGCAGGCACGAGGTCCGTGGATGCCATCCACCGCTCCATGGCACGGCCTCTGGCGTCCGTTGCAGGGCATCCCCACAGCGCCGACTTGGCGTTGAAGTCCCTGCAACGATCACCGGGCCGTTCGCTCCGTTCACCACACGCTTGTTAGGGCGAGTAGGAAGGCCTCGAAATGTGCAAGGGGCTTATTTGGGGAGAAGTATACCCCAATAACTGTGAGCGTCCCCAGTTGACCGCCTACATAGCCGCGGCCTTTGATTATACCCCCGAGAGGTGGGGGTGAGATGTTCGGGCCGAGAACTACCGCGACCGTCGAGTCGGCGTCCCGATCCAGTTTGATCTGGTGAGGACGCGGTACGGCTCGCACACTACCGCTATATCTATAGACCACTGCGCTGCATAATGATCAAGGAGATCTTGAGAGCGAGCGCAGTGGTTTAGATTGCCCTGCAGGAAGCGATGGACACCTATTGTGCGGTCTCCATCGGGGCCTCTCCTCCTTCCGTTGAAGCCGCCGCAGGTAGAGTGGCGGCGGGCTTCTGTGGGGCTTTCCTCTTCTTCGGGGCCTTCTGCTTCGGCGCCGGTTTCCCGCAGGCCCTACTGCCCACTGTGTGATTGGCCGGCAGAGTCTTCGCGGCGCACAGCCGCAGTGTGGTGCGTTTTCACACTGCGCAGAGGTGTGCCCGGTTGACCACAGCGGAAACAAGATTCGCTGCGGTCAACTTCGCTGGAGCAGGTCGCCCGCGTGTGGCCCACTTCTTGGCACTTGAAGCACCGCATTTGCCGTGCTTCAAGTAGTGCCACCCGACCACAGTCCACCCGCGTACGTCCTGGCGCCTTTGGTGGTCGCCCTTTTTGCGGCCTCCACCGGGCACTTGACCCAGGCCGTGCCGCGCCCTCGGTTGCGCCGGATCTCACCAACCTTGACCTCTTCCGGCGCGCAGTTGCCCGACCTGGCGATGGCTTCCGCTATTTCGGGTGCGGAGGCCGAGTCGTCGAGACCCGACACCCTCAGCTCGGCGCACTTTTGAGGCCTGGAGATGCGTGCGTCCTCCCCCAAGACCTCTTCAAGTTTCACTGCGAGGGCGTTGGCCCTTTCCTTGCAGGCCGACCCAGAGACCTCCAGCATCCGAGCCCCGGTCGCAGCCACTCTGAATCTGACGGCCGGTATTTCGAGTGCCGCCAGATCCACTCTATTCTTTGCCTTTTCCAGGACGTCCTTGTAAGAGACGCCCCGGTCTGTGGCACCCGGCTGCAGGGTGATCACCACCGCCGCGGACTTCGGGGCTCGCAGGTTTCTGCGTTTTTCCCCTTTCTTTCCCGGTGGTACAGCCTTCTGCTGTTTCTTTGGCCCCTTGACCTTTTTAGTGGTCGCCACTTTGGTCCACTCCTGAGTGGCGGGGGCTTTCGTCTTCGTCGGTGGTTGTGCTCCATTCCTCTTGGCGGCTGCCGCTTCCGTAGCTGCAGCGGAAGGCTTCGTTTTCCTTCTCCGCTTCTCCGCCGGACCAGGGTTCGCGGGAGGCGACAGAGTCGTCACCGCGGCTTCCGGGGCTGGAGTCTTTTGCCGAGGCCTTGGCACAGCTGGCTGCGTGCCTTGGGCAGCCGTCTCCTTTCCGTCTGAGGCAAGGGGAGGGCGGAGACGTGGCGCGGGCAGGAGCCTGGACTCCAGCGACTCCAATCGCGCGTTCAGCCTCGCACTCGACAGAGAGACCGCTTCGCGTACCGCTCGCTCCATCACCTCCTCTATATTTATCGGAGGAGCCACACGGGCAGCCTCCGGGCTCGATCTCCGAACCTCGCGCCTTACCGCTGCGAGTTCCGCTCGTAGCTCGGCAAGCTCTTTAGATAGCCGAGCGTTGGCCGCCTCAAGAGCTCTTGTCTCGGTCGACTTGGTACGGCAAAGCAGGGCCGCAGTCGACTCTTGTATTTCCTTAGTGGCTAACTTTAGAGCCTTTATGAAAGGACCGCTCAGGTTTTTGGATTTGGAGGCCACGTTGGTGATGACCTCCAGACTCTTCGCGATGGACTTTCCGATCGCGGCTGCCGAGACCTCGTCCTCCTCCGTCTCCATTGTCTCATCCGGTGCGAGGTTACCGAGAGCCGGTGGGACCGTAGCTCCGGTAACTCCCTCGTCATTTCGGCGATTTGCCGGTCTGCTTCGGCTTGTTCCGCCAGGCGCTGATCCTACGCTCCTCGGCGAGCTTTTCCTTCTGCGCCTGGTGCAGACCGACGTACTGCCCTGTCGTAGGGGGCTTCCTCTACCCCGCTTGGTGGGTTTCGCCGCGCCCTTGTCAGAGCCTGTTCGCTCTCTTCGCTTCCCCTCCTCTTCCGGAAGCGTCGCCTCTCTCTTTCTTCTTCGTCTTCTTCCGATCTCAGGGAGGTTACTGTCTCACTCCCACTCTCGTCCGAGTCAGACGTCCCCCCCTTGCGCGGAAGAATTTTCCTCTTGTAGCGCCGGTCACGGGCGAAGCCGTCCGCGATCCGTCGCTCGCTGTCATCAGTGCCAAATCGTAGTGCTTGTCGGTGTCCGAAAAAGCGTTGCCATGGTCGTCGTTTCCTCCTCTCTTTCCTTCATCGGTTTTGTTTTGGGTTTTGTAAAGATTTTCCATAGTAAATCCCACGAGTACAAAGCAAATATAAGTCAACCCCGGGCAGAGGCTTAAATGCCCGGGTAAGCCTACATACTGCTGGGGTCGGCAGGTACCAGCAGGTGGGAGCGCTAACGACCGTTCACCCAACGGCCATTCATCCCTCGCCGCGCTCCCCAAACTTGGGATTGGTGGTTTTTTTATCTGAGAGGTGTCCTTCCCTCTGGGCCGGGCGGTTAAGCCAAGCCCCCCGACGGCGGCATTGAGACATGCCTCCGTCCACTGTCCGGCAAACCCGGCTCAGCAGACCCGTCGAAAAGTTTGGTCCTCAATGAATGAGGACACAAACGAACGAACCCGCCTAAACGCGCCTGCGCCTAAGCGGTGTGGGCGCGCCCTCGCCTAATCGACTAGGTCGACGGAGCAAGAGCGAACCCTCCTCCCGGCTGTAACCAGCCCGGACCAGAACCCCACAAGGAGGTAGAGGTCCCCCTCCGATGACTGACTGCACCGGTTACCCGGTGGGCGATGGGGTCGTCAAATCCCGACGCCGGTGGGGACATGAAGTCCCCGGGTGATTTTTTAGAGTGGTTTTCTTCCACGCGACTCCCGCTCGGAAGCGGCAGTCCTCGCCCTGCACTACGTACAGGGTTACGAGATTGACGACCCGGACAGAACCGGAGTCGTCAGCTGGTTTTGGTTCGCGCCGGCAAGCCGGTAACTCCCATATCTGGGAGCCGTTCCCCTATCCACCACCTGGGGACGCGCCCGGTAGCAGTCCAGCAACTGCCTCGGGAACCTAACCTAACCTAACCTAACCTAACCTAACCTAACCTAACCTAACCTAACCTAACCTAACCTAACCTAACCTAACTAACCTAACCTAAACCTAACCTACCTAACCTAACCTAACCTAACCTAACCTAACCTAACCTAAACCTAACCTAACCTAACCTAAACTAACCTAACCTAACCTAACCTAACCTAACCTAACCTAACCTAACCTAACCTAACCTAACCTAACCTAACCTAACCTAACCTAACCTAACCCAGTCGCGTTTCACGCTCCGAAGCGCACGCACGCGTCCCAAGTCGTTCAAGACCGCTCCGCACCCGCTCCGACAATTCTAAGTCGAGAAAAATCATAAAAGTGGTAAAAAGTGCTAAAAATTTGACAAGTGATATATCAAAAGTTGCGCGGAAGTGTCAGGAACACGGTGGTGAAAAAATTTTGAAAATCGGACCATCCCTTAAAAAGTTATTCCTAAAAAACCTTAAAATTCAAGGTTAAGAAAACTTTAAGTGCGTGCGCCGCCATTTTTAAAGCGGCGACCTATAGTTTTTCTAGTGTAAAAGAGTGCAGAATAGTGAGGGGTACATCCCTACAAAATTTCGGATTTTTCCGGCCAGGGGTTCCGGAGATATTGAGGTGACCCCCAAAAACCACGTGGCACGTGGTCAGTGATCCAAGCACGCCGGGGTGGTGCCACTAGTGTAGCCGGGTCGGGGGGTCTCTCCTGAATCTCCGGACACTTCAAACGTCGCGCTGCGCCAAAAAGTGAAAGAGTTACAACGCAAAGAAGGTGCAGTGCAGTTTTTGGTAACCCCATAAAAACTTTTAACCCTAATATTTTAAAATCTAAAGCGGTGACCCCAAAACTTTTTTATTTCACTATATAGTGCACTCTATACACTACATTTTAAAATCAAGACTGGCTTCGCGCGACCTCCGCAATTAATTTTACAAATTTTTAAACTTTTAGTGTCACATAGGTCAACTACAAAATAACTTTGGCGCCTAATTTCGGCAGGTTCCTGGGGTCCTAGCCTGTTCGAAACACCATAGGCATTATTTTTTCGAGCCCCCCTTTCGGTCGGAACAAAAATTTTTCCAAATTACCAAAGATTTAGGACACCCATTTTCGGTTTCAAATTACGATAAAAAATTTGACCCCTTAATTAAAAATAGTTCCCGCAGGCTGATCCCTCTGAAACTTGGTTTCGAGGTTGATCCTGCGGAAGACTACTCAGCGGGTCAGTCAAAATTCAAAATTTTTCAAAAATTCGGGAAAAATCAAGGGTGGAAAATTCGGAAAATTTTTTGAAAAAAGTTTTTCCGATTTCCGGGAAAGGGCCATAGGAGGATCCGGGCGGTCCTCCTGAGTACCCTGATACCCCCCACTAAATTTTTGGACCCGGGATCGAGGATTTATTCACATTTATTGTGAATTAAAAATTCCCGAATTCGAAATCCCTGATTCTCCCGCTGTAGTTGGCCTATCCTTAGTTAAGTTTGTGTTTGTATTGTCGACCGTCCCCCCTATTGGGGACGTTAAACCCCCTTTTAAATTGGAATTGATATTTATTTTATTTTATTTTACTTTATTATCCTATTTTAAAACTTTTAAATATTAAAATTTAATCTAATTTAATACTTTTTAAACATTTTATTCATTTTAATAATTATATTTATACCCATATACAAATTCCAATTTAAATTTTAATTTTAATTGTACTCTGAATATTTAAAATTTTAAATTTTAAATATTTTTAAACTTAACTGTGATAGTCCCCTATTGGGGCGAAAATTAGTATAATTATATAAGTTTGTGTTTGTGTTGTGACCGTCCCCCCTATTGGGGACGTTAAACTATTTTAATTAAACAAGTCTGTGTTTGTGTTGTGACCGTCCCCCCTATTGGGGACGTTAAATTATTTAATTAGATAAGTCAGTGTTTGTGTTGTTGACCGTCCCCCCTATTGGGGACGTTAAAGTTTTAAACCTATATTTTTATACATATTACATTCCTTGACTGTCACCCCTATTGGTGACGTCATTTTAAAGTTTAACTACGTATATTGACAATATGGCACCGCCCCAGGGTAAAAATGTTAAAACTATAATCGTCGCACACACGGAGGAAAGACCGCGAATAGCCCCGTCTAATGCACTGCCCAGTCCCCGCCCGGAGGAAACGGCTACAGCAAGGGCCAACAGGCTCTACCAGGCCGCAAAGTCCCAGCTGGAGCAATCCGGAAATCTGAAGTCGTCCATCAAGGAGGCCGTTCTGGACAGCCTGTCAGGGTTGTACGGGACGGTCCTCCAGGTGGACGAACGACTGCGTTCCATGGAGCTCAAGCTGGTGACATCGTGCTCTGAAAAAGAAAAAATATTAGAGAAAAAATTAGAAGAGAAAGAAAAAGAAATTAACATACTATTAAAAAATTTAGAATGGGGGGAAAAAATTGATAAAGTAATTTTAAACACAGAAGACATTAAGAAAATAATAAATTTTGACGTTTTGGGCAAATTTGACGAATATCCGCCGGGCAGGGCACTGTGCGGGAACACTAAGAAAATAGAGGGCCTGATGGAAGAGATACAGAATGTAAGGAGGGTGATAGAGGATACGGGGGTGAAGGTGGACACGGTCGGTACGCGGGTGGGGGGGGTCGAGGGTAAGCTGACGGAGTACGGAGAAACCGTAAGGGATACCGGAAAGGCCATTGAGACCCTCAAAGCATCGGCGTCAACATACGCCGAGGCGGCGAAGGCTCCGAAGCCAAAGGTTCAGCTTCCCCCGTGCCGCCCCAATCACGCGCTGATCGTGTCCTCCACCATCCCCAAGGATACGAGCGATAGCGTGATAGGTAAAGTAAGAGAGGCCCTCGATGCGCGTAGGACGGGGATACAAATTGAAAGAGTCAGGAAAATAAGGGATGGAAAGATTGTGATCAGCTGCGGGGATCGGCCGGGGCTGGAGAAGACCCAAAGTCGACTCAAGTCCCAGGCTGGTCTCAAACTCGAGCCCGCGGCGAACCGAGACCCGAGAGTGATAGTCCGGAATGTGTTCGGCTACAACACTGAGGCTGACATTATAGAGTCCTTAAAATGTCAGAATCAGAAGTTGTGGCGGGACCTGGATCCGGCGCACTTTAGGGTCAAGGAAGTTTACCGTAGGAAGGCGCGGAACCCTCACCAGGTCCATGTGGTGTTACAGGTCTCCCCTCAGGTTTGGCGCAAGCTGACCGAGGCGGGGACCATTTACATCGACATACAGGGCCTGACTGCCGAGGACCAGTCGCCGCTGGTGCAGTGTACCCGTTGCCTGGGCTACGGCCACGGCCGCAGGAACTGTAAGGAGACGGTGGACCTTTGCAGCCACTGCGGGGGGGGGCACGACCGAACGAAGTGTCCCTCCCGAGTGGATGGGAGGCCCCCCGTCTGCAGGAACTGCGACAGGGCTGGGTTCCAGGAAGCGGGTCACAATGCATTCAGCGGAGACTGCCCTATCCGGCGGAAGTGGGACGGTATCGCGCGTTCTTCGGTGAGCTACTGCTGAGGGCACCGCGGCTGTACCGGAGTGTAAGGAAAGCTTTGTGGTCTTCCAAGCCAACCTCCAGCGTGCCCGTCTGGCGACGCAGGAACTGGTCATGGACGCGCACAGGGATGGTGTTGGAGTCGCCTTAATCCAGGAACCTTACGTCGGCTCAGAGGGGAGGGTCGGTAGCTTCCGTGGCGTCAGGGTAGTGCAGAGAGAGGACGCCAGGACCAAACCCGTCAAGGCGGCAGTCATGGTCTTCCGTGAGGACCTGGAGGTTCATGTGAACCCCCAGATAATCACTGAGAACATCGTGGCTGTCGTCCTTAAGGCGGGAGATTGGACCGTAACGGTCGTCTCTGTCTACCTTGAAGGCACGGAGGACATCGAACCATACCTGGCGCAAGTGCGAGACTTCCTGGGGAAGGTCGGCACCAACAGGGTCCTTGTGGGCGGCGATTGGAATGCATGGAGTCCGTGGTGGGGGAGCGTCGGGGAGGACGCCAGAGGCGAAACCCTTCGGGGGTTCTTTGATGACCTGGAGCTGCACGTATTGAACAAAGGAGTCGTCCCCACCTTCGATACGATCCGGGGGGGCAGGAGGTACACGAGTCATGTCGATGTCACCGTCTGCACCCACGGGTTGTTGAGAAGCGTCCGTGAGTGGAAAGTGGACGACTCCGTGACCAATTCGGATCACAGGACGATACGTGTAGTCCTGGGTCTCAGGGTTCCGCCGGGGGGCAACGCTAGGTGGACTACCCGACGTTTCAACACCCGGAAGGCTGAATGGGGTCGTTTCGCCGAGGAAATGCGTAGTGGGTTGGCCGCGCGGGGACTAACCCCGGAGGGTATTAGTCTGGTTACCGACCGAAACCAGTTGGAAGAGGCGGTAACCAGGTATATAGAATGCGTGGAGGAGGTGAGTAACAAGACCATCCCTCCCCACAAACCCCCCAAAACGAAGAAACGCTTTCCTTGGTGGAACGATGACCTTGAAAGGATGCGGCGCGAAGTAAACACGAAACGCCGCCGGGTTCGATGTGCGGCACCGCGTCGCAGAGAATGTGTGGTCGACGAGTACCTGATCGCTAAGGCGGAGTATGAACGGAGGGTTGTCAGCGCCCAAACGGAGGGATGGAAGGCTTTTACCTCGATGCAAGAGCGGGAGTCTATGTGGGATGGGATCTACCGGGTGCTGAGAAGAGCGGCGGGTCACCGCGAGGACCAGCTCCTCGTGGAGGGCGGAGTTGTGCAGAGCCCGGACCAGTCGGCCGCGCTGCTAGCCAGGACATTCTTCGCCGAAGACGATGACGGTACAGA
This sequence comes from Danaus plexippus, assembly GCF_018135715.1. Lineage (NCBI taxonomy): Eukaryota > Metazoa > Arthropoda > Insecta > Lepidoptera > Nymphalidae > Danaus > Danaus plexippus. The sequence goes on from NW_026869856.1 coordinate 11,197, forward strand.
CTCTGAAGTCCACGCCGTCATCCGAAGCCGAGCGGACCTGGTTGGCATGCGCCTACCTGATGATACCGACGACCCCCAGATCACCAGGGGAGAGTTGGTTCGGACTCTGCGCAGCTTCAACCCTAAAAAGGCGCCGGGTCAGGATGGGTTCACCAGCGACATATGCTGGCACGCCATATGCGCGGACGAACATTTGTTCCTTACCATCCTGAACCGGTGTCTTGACCTGGCGTGCTTTCCAGCGCCGTGGAAGGAGGCTTCTGTCGTGGTGCTCAGGAAACCAGCGCGTCCAGACTATGCCCGCGCAAAGTCGTACCGCCCCATTGGACTCCTTTCCATCTTGGGCAAGATCTTTGAGAAAATTCTGTGTCGTCGAATCCGATGGCACGTCTTGCCCAAGTCCAATGCAAGGCAGTACGGCTTCACACCGCAGCGGAGCACGGAGGATACGTTGTATGACCTGATGCAGCACGTTAGGGGTGTTCTTTCCAGGAAAGAGACCGCTCTCATGGTCTCTCTCGACATTGAGGGAGCGTTCGACAACGCGTGGTGGCCGGCCATAAAGTGCAGAATGATAGAGAAAGGTATCCCCGTAAACTTGAGGCGTCTTGTCGAGGATTACTTCCGGGACCGAAGCGTTGCTGTGCACTACGCGGGAAGAACTGTGCGGAAGGCACAGACCAAAGGCTGCGTTCAAGGCTCTATAGGTGGACCTCTGTTTTGGAACATGCTGCTGGACCCCCTCCTGGACAGCCTGGATGGGCTGGGCGCGTACGTGCAGGCGTTCGCGGACGATATCGTGTTGGTGTTCTCCGGGCATACTGCACTCGAGATCCAGCGGGATGCCAATGCCGCCCTGGCTGTTGCGCGGGACTGGGGTGTCGTAAATAAGCTGCGCTTTTCCGCCGAAAAGACTCAGGCGATGGTAGTCACGCGCAAGCTTAAGTACGACACTCCGGTTGTGCAGCTGGGCGGGGTTGACATTTCGATGGTGAACGAGCTCAAGATCCTCGGGGTCATCGTCGACAGTAAACTAACCTTTAACAGTCACGTTGCCTACGCTTGTCGTAAGGCAACGGACCTGTATAGGAAACTGTCGACGATGGCTCGGGTGGAATGGGGCTTGTGCTCGGAGATCATCAGGACGATATATTTCGCGGTCGTCGAACCGACGATCCTGTACGGCGCGAGCTCCTGGGCGAAGGCCGCCGAAAAGATCTCTGTGCAAAGGTCCTTTGCTACCGTCCAGAGGGGATTTGCACAGAAGATTGCTAGGTCACATCGGACGGTGTCGCTCAACGCAGCGCTCACGCTGGCCGGGCTCCTCCCGCTTGACCTCCGGGTCTGGGAGGCGGCCCGATTGTTCGAGAGCAAACGGGGACGCCCGATCGACGAGCTGGACTCCCGCGAACTGGAGGAGCGTGTGGCCTTTACCGAGGCTCCTCACCCTGCCAGTGAGCCGGACGTAGATTACGTATGTCTGGAAGGTATGCTCCCGAACATGTAGCCCAGCTACACCTTCCCGAGCATCTGATTTACACTGACGGTAGTAAGTCTGATGACGGGGTCGGGGCAGCGTACACTTATTGGCGGGATGGGGTCGAGGTCCGGACGAGACGGTTGAGGCTGGAGCCGATGTGCACCGTCTTTCAGGCGGAGTTGCTAGCGATAGCCAGGGCTACGGACCTGGTTGTCGAGAGGAACCTCGCCAGCGCGGCGGTGCTAAGCGACTCCCGTTCTTCGCTGGACTTGATCCGGAACCCGGACACGCGCCATCCCCTCGCTACCCATATTCGGAAGAATATTAGGGAGTTGCAGGGGAGGGGTAAAACCCTCCGGTTCTTTTGGGTGAAGGCTCACGTCGGGATACCCGGCAACGAGCGCGCCGACGAATTGGCCAGGCTGGCGGCCAAGTCTAGGGTCGCCCCGGCCTATGACAGGTGTCCAATCTCACATGTCAAACGACGACTGAGAGAGGGCGCGGTCCGGCGCTGGAACAGTAGGTACACCGAAGGAGCCACAGCAGAGGTCACCCGCATGTTCTTCCCTGATGCATGGTGCGCTTATCGGACCATGAGGTGCCTCGACAGGACGTCTGGGTGGGCGCAAGTGCTGACGGGGCATGGAGGATTCGCGGCATATTTGTATAAGTTCAAGCTTAAAGATAGCGACTCATGTGTGTGCGACCCAGAGGTCGCAGAGACGGTGCAGCACCTCCTATTCGAGTGCCCGAGGCATGACCGTGACAGATGCGACCTGGAATTAAGTACAGGGAAAAGTTTAACCGAAACAACAATCGCTGGTATAATAGCGGATAAACACTCCAGGCCGCATTTGGAACGGTTCTGCCTAAAAGTGGTAAAGATGGCAAATGAAAGAAATAGAACAAGATAAAAGGAGGATGCTGCACAATATATGTATATTTTAACCATTCAAATTCAATTCTAATTTTATTGTAAATTTTTACCATTTTAACTATTTATTGTTTTAAATTATTAAATTCAATTTTATTTAAAAATGTAATTATTTATTCTAAATCTTAAATTATTCAATTTTATATTTTAATTTTAAATTATTTATTTCAATTTTATTTTTAATTTCAAATTATTTAATTCAATTTTATTCCAATGTATTCAATTTTAACCCAGTTTTAAAATTTTATTGTAATTATTTTAATTATTTTATTTTATTTTGTTTTGAATTTTAATTATTTTATGGTTTTAATTATTTATTGAATTGAATTGTATTGATAATTTTGGAATGGTTTTTTTTTTATAGTGTGCGACCGAGCCATCGGCAAGGCCACAGTACAAAGCAATGTAATAAATTTTAAGTAGTTTTAAGAAAATCTGTACTGTTGGTAAATAAATAAATATCAAAATTCTTGCCATGCAAGAAAGACCCGAGGGCAATAACACCCTGCGATGGCGGGTGCCTTTAAAAAAAAAAAAAAAAAAAAAAAAAAAAAAAAAAAAAACTAACCTAACCTAACCTAACCTAACCTAACCTAACCTAACCTAACCTAACTAACCTAACCTAACCTAACCTAACCTAACCTAACCTAACCTAACCTAACCTAACCTAACCTAACCTAACCTAACCTAACCTAACCTAACCTAACCTAACCTAACCTAACCTAACCTAACCTAACCTAACCTAACCTAACCTAACCTAACCTAACCTAACCTAACCTAACCTAACCTAACCTAACCTAACCTAACCTAACCTAACCTAACCTAACCTAACCTAACCTAACCTAACCTAACCTAACCTAACCTAACCTAACCTAACCTAACCTAACAACCTAACCTAACCTAACCTAATAACCTAACCTAACCTAACCTAACCTACCTAACCTAACCTAACCTAACCTAACCTAACCTAACCTAACCTAACCTAACCTAACCTAACCTAACCTAACCTAACCTAACCTAACCTAACCTAACCTAACCTAACCTAACCTAACCTAACCCAGTTGCACGCCACGCGCCGAACCGACCGGTCACGTTTTAAACGCGCTCCGCACTTAAAAATCAGTTCCAAAGGCAAAAATAGTGCTATAATCACATGTGATACGTCATTGAGTGCGTCTCAGTGTTCCCAGTTGAATAGTGCAAGAACTAGTGAAATCGGAATATTTTTGACAAAGTTATTCCCGAAAAACTGTATAAAGTGAGGTTAAATAAACTTTGAGTGCGTGCGGCGCCATTTTTAAAGCGGCGACCCACTGATTTTTTACTGTGTTTGAGTGCTAATTAGTGAAGAGGTCATCGCTGCAAAATTTCGGATTTTTCCGGCCAGGGGTTCCGGAGATATTGAGGTGACCCCCAAAAACCACGTGGCACGTGGTCCTTGATCCAGGCACGCCCGGGAGGCGCCACTTGTGCAGCTGGGTCGGGGGGTCTCTCCCGATTCTCCGGACACTTTGAACGTTGCGCTGCGCCAAAAATTCGAGGAGATACGACGTAAAAAAGGTGCAGTGCAGTTTTTGGCAACCCCAATTAAACTTTAAACACTTATATTTAAAAAACTAAAGCGGTGACCCCCAAATTTTATTATTTCACTACGTAGTGCACTCAACACTCTTCTTATTAATATCAAGACTGGCTTCGCGCGGGCATCGCAGCTATTTTTACAAATTTTTTAATTTTTAGTGTCATATAGGTCAACTACAAAATAACTTGGTCGCCTAATTTCGGCAGGTTCCTGGGGTCCTAGCCTGTTCGAACCACCATAGGCATTATTTTTTCGAGCCCCCCTTTTGGTTGAAACAAAAATTTTTCCAAATTATCAAAGATTTAGGACACCCATTTTTGGTTTCAAATTACGATAAAAAACTTGACCCCTTAATTAAAAATAGTTCCCGCAGTCTGATCCCTCTGAAACTTGGTTTCGAGGTTGATCCTGCGGAAGACTACTCAGCGGGTCAGTCAAAATTCAAAATTTTTCAAAAATTCGGGAAAAATCAAGGGTGGAAAATTCGGAAAATTTTTTGAAAAAAGTTTTTCCGATTTCCGGGAAAGGGCCATAGGAGGATCCGGGCGGTCCTCCTGAGTACCCTGATACCCCCCACTAAATTTTTGGACCCGGGATCGAGGATTTATTCACATTTATTGTGAATTAAAAATTCCCGAATTCGAAATCCTTGATTCTCCCGCTGTAGTTGGCCTATCCTTAGCTAAGTTTGTGTTTGTATTGTCGACCGTCCCCCCTATTGGGGACGTTAAACCCCTTTTAAATTGGAATTGCTATTTATTTTATTCTATTTATTTCATTTTATTTCATTTTATCATAATAATTTCATTTTTATTCGATTTTAAAAATTTTAAAATACTACAATTTAATTTAATTTAATTTTAAATATTTTATTTAATTAATAATTTTATTTATACATATAATTCCAATTTAAAATTTTAAAATTTTAAGTTTTAACTTAAATATAAAATATAATCTGTGATAGTCCCCTATTGGGACGTTAATTAGTTTTAAATTTAGTTAAGTGTGTGTTGTGTCGTCGACCGTCCCCCCTATTGGGGACGTTAAAAATTTTTTAAATTAGAATACCCTGTTAAGTGTGACTTAATTCAACCTGTCCCCTATTGGGACATAAATAATATTTTAACCTAGATAAGTGGGTTGTGTTGTTGACCGTCCCCCCTATTGGGGACGCTAAAGTTTTTAAGTTTATTATAATTATATTGTATTTTGACCGTCACCCCTATTGGTGACGTCATTTTAAACCCATCCAAATAGTCACACTCATTTTAAACATGGCACCGCCCCAGGGCAAAAATGTTAAAACAATAATTGTCGCACACACGGAGGAAAGACCGCGAATAGCCCCGTCCAATGCACTGCCCAGTCCCCGCCCGGAGGAAACGGCCACAGCAAAGGCCAACAGGCTTTTCCAGGCCGCAAAGTCCCAGCTGGAGCAATCCGGAAACTTGAAGTCGTCCATCAAGGAGGCCGTTCTGGACAGCCTGTCAGGGTTGTACGGGACGGTCCTCCAGGTGGACGAACGGCTGCGTTCCATGGAGCTCAAGCTGGTGACATCGTGCTCAGACAAGGAAAAAAGCCTGGAGAAAAAACTGGAAGAAAAAGAAAAAGAAATAAATACATTACTTAAAAATTTAGAATGGGGGGAAAAGATAGGGAAATTAATTTCAAATACGGAAGACATAAAGAAAATAATAAATTATGACGTTCTGGGTAAATTTGATGAATATCCGCCGGGCAGGGCACTGTGCGGGAACACTAAGAAAATAGAGGGCCTGATGGAAGAGATACAGAATGTAAGGAGGGTGATAGAGGATACGGGGGTGAAGGTGGACACGGTCGGTACGCGGGTGGGGGGGGTCGAGGGTAAGCTGACGGAGTACGGAGAAACCGTAAGGGATACCGGAAAGGCCATTGAGACCCTCAAAGCATCGGCGTCAACATACGCCGAGGCGGCGAAGGCTCCGAAGCCAAAGGTTCAGCTTCCCCCGTGCCGCCCCAATCACGCGCTGATCGTGTCCTCCACCATCCCCAAGGATACGAGCGATAGCGTGATAGGTAAAGTAAGAGAGGCCCTCGATGCGCGTAGGACGGGGATACAAATTGAAAGAGTCAGGAAAATAAGAGATGGAAAGATTGTGATCAGCTGCGGGGATCGGCCGGGGCTGGAGAAGACCCAAAGTCGACTCAAGTCCCAGGCTGGTCTCAAACTCGAGCCCGCGGCGAACCGAGACCCGAGAGTGATAGTCCGGAATGTGTTCGGCTACAACACTGAGGCTGACATTATAGAGTCCTTAAAATGTCAGAATCAGAAGTTGTGGCGGGACCTGGATCCGGCGCACTTTAGGGTCAAGGAAGTTTACCGCAGGAAGGCGCGGAACCCTCACCAGGTCCATGTGGTGTTACAGGTCTCCCCTCAGGTTTGGCGCAAGCTGACCGAGGCGGGGACCATTTACATCGACATACAGGGCCTGACTGCCGAGGACCAGTCGCCGCTGGTGCAGTGTACCCGCTGCCTGGGCTATGGCCACGGCCGCAGAAACTGTAAGGAGACGGTGGACCTTTGCAGCCACTGCGGGGGGGGGCACGACCGAACGAAGTGTCCTTCCCGGGTGGATGGGAGGCCCCCCGTCTGCAGGAACTGCGACCGGGCTGGGTTCCAGGAGGCGGGCCACAATGCATTCAGCGGAGACTGCCCTATCCGGCGGAAGTGGGACGGTATCGCGCGTTCTTCGGTGAGCTACTGCTGAGGGCACCGCAGCTGTACCAGAGTGTAAGGGAAGCTTTGTGGTCTTCCAAGCCAACCTCCAGCGTGCCCGTCTGGCGACGCAGGAACTGGTCATGGACGCGCACAGGGATGGTGTTGGAGTCGCCTTAATCCAGGAACCTTACGTCGGCTCAGAGGGGAGGGTCGGTAGCTTCCGTGGCGTCAGGGTAGTGCAGAGAGAGGACGCCAGGACCAAACCCGTCAAGGCGGCAGTCATGGTCTTCCGTGAGGACCTGGAGGTTCATGTGAACCCCCAGATAATCACTGAGAACATCGTGGCTGTCGTCCTTAAGGCGGGAGATTGGACCGTAGCGGTCGTCTCTGTCTACCTCGAAGGCACGGAGGACATCGAACCATACCTGGCGCAAGTGCGAGACTTCCTGGGGAAGGTCGGCACCAACAGGGTCCTTGTGGGTGGCGATTGGAATGCATGGAGTCCGTGGTGGGGGAGCGTCGGGGAGGACACCAGAGGCGAAACCCTTCGGGGGTTCTTTGATGACCTGGAGCTGCACGTATTGAACAAAGGAGTCGTCCCCACCTTCGATACGATCCGGGGGGGCAGAAGGTACACGAGTCATGTCGATGTCACCGTCTGCACCCACGGGTTGTTGAGAAGCGTCCGTGAATGGAGGGTGGACGACTCCGTGACCAACTCGGATCACAGAACGATACGTGTAGTCCTGGGTCTCAAGGTTCCGCCGGGGGGCAACGCTAGGTGGACTACCCGACGTTTCAACACCCGGAAGGCTGAATGGGGTCGTTTCGCCGAGGAAATGCGTAGTGGGTTAGCCGCGCGGGGACTAACCCCGGAGGGCATCAGTCTGGTTACCGACCGAAACCAGTTGGAAGAGGCGGTAACCAGGTATATAGAATGCGTGGAGGAGGTGAGTAGTAAGACCATCCCTCCCCACAAACCCCCCAAAACGAAAAAACGCTTTCCTTGGTGGAACGATGAGCTTGAAAGGATGCGGCGCGAAGTAAACACAAAACGCCGCCGGGTTCGATGTGCGGCACCGCGTCGCAGAGAATGTGTGGTTGACGAGTACCTGATCGCCAAGGCGGAGTATGAACGGAGGGTTGTCAGCGCCCAAACGGAGGGATGGAAGGCTTTTACCTCGATGCAAGAGCGGGAGTCTATGTGGGATGGAATCTACCGGGTGCTGAGAAGAGCGGCGGGTCACCGCGAGGACCAGCTCCTCGTGGAGGGCGGAGTTGTGCGGAGCCCGGACCAGTCGGCCGCGCTGCTAGCCAGGACATTCTTCGCCGATGACGATGACGGTACAGACTCTGAAGTCCACGCCGTCATCCGAAGCCGAGCGGACCTGGTTGGCATGCGCTTACCTGATGACACCGACGACCCCCAGATCACCAGGGGAGAGTTGGTTCGGACTCTGCGCAGCTTCAACCCTAAAAAGGCGCCGGGTCAGGATGGGTTCACCAGCGACATATGCTGGCACGCCATATGCGCGGACGAACATTTGTTCCTTACCATCCTGAACCGGTGTCTTGACCTGGCGTGCTTTCCAGCGCCGTGGAAGGAGGCTTCTGTCGTGGTGCTCAGGAAACCAGCGCGTCCAGACTATGCCCGCGCAAAGTCGTACCGCCCCATTGGACTCCTTTCCATCTTGGGCAAGATCTTTGAGAAAATTCTGTGTCGTCGAATCCGATGGCACGTCTTGCCCAAGTCCAATGCAAGGCAGTATGGCTTCACACCGCAGCGGAGCACGGAGGATACGCTGTATGACCTGATGCAGCACGTTAGGGGTGTTCTTTCCAGGAAAGAGACCGCTCTCATGGTCTCTCTCGACATTGAGGGAGCGTTCGACAACGCGTGGTGGCCGGCCATAAAGTGCAGAATGATAGAGAAAGGTATCCCCGTAAACTTAAGGCGTCTTGTCGAGGATTACTTCCGGGACCGGAGCGTCGCTGTGCACTACGCGGGAAGAACTGTGCGGAAGGCACAGACCAAAGGCTGCGTTCAAGGCTCTATAGGTGGACCTCTGTTTTGGAACATGCTGCTGGACCCCCTCCTGGACAGCCT
>NW_026869856.1:1525000-1725000 GCF_018135715.1 Danaus plexippus
TCCACAGTTAATACACTTAATTAGTGAATTTTCAGGGCATTCGGAATGGTGATGTTCCTTAGAACAATATTAGCACTATGATTATATCTAAAACATTTGTAACATTGCATAAGAGGAGCTTTGTACTCACTGCAAGTAAACCTGTATAAGTCTAGGTATACACATTCAGGTAATGTAATAGTTAAAAAAGTAATGCTGATTGTACCTAATGGTTTTCTTTCTCCGTTCACCCTTTTCATAAAACTCCTGACACCAATAATTTCATGTGAAGATGAGAGTTTTTTAAACAGTTCTTCATTAGATATGCTTGTGCGAACAAATCTTACCACTCCCATTGTTTCCACGGCCCTAGCTGGTATGTAAGCTTTTAAATCATTTTTAGTATGAAAATTGGATTTTTTAAGAAACGCATTGGCATATTGTTTGTTCCAGCACTACGCTCACTTTATTTGCATTGACTCGTTTAATATTTTTCACGCCCTTGACTACATTTTTGAATAAACTGGCAAGTGTTAGTGGATTTTGGTTCCCAAGTTTAGTGTCTTTAGTGCTCTCAACAAAAACAGAGTACTCACCCTTGCTAGTACTTTCAGGAAATACATATGGGCGCGGTTGTGGATTCCGAATTATATTTATATAATTATATATAGTTATTTTTTAACTTTAAGTGAGTTTGTAATACTTTGTGCTACCCTCTTCTATACATTATTAAAAATCATCTGACACTGTCTTTAAAGGGCGAGTATTGTTAGTGAGGATTCATTCTATAGGTGGCACCAAGCGAGAAAACATTGTAAGCCGAAACTCTCGAAGTCTGAATACAAATCTGTTACTGTGCAGTCTGTGGTATTATTTCTAAAGCAACCTATAAAGAAAATGGATCCTAATAATAGTCCGGAGCTCGCTACTCCGACGTACACGTGTGTATCCTTGTTTATATTATAGTTTATAATACTTTTCACTGTCCTCGCTGCTATTGTTCCACGAAACTTCGTCTCCGGAATAATGTCTTTTAGGTGGTGGAGGCCTACAGAACCCACGGTCGCCCGGGGGGTGGGGTTACCCCGGAGCTTCAAACATATTTTACACTATTTATAATTTTGCGTATTATTTACGACTACTTTTTACAACAACTATTATTAAAGTAAATATTTTAAATTTTCCCGCTTGTACTTTTGAAAAGCCCGCCAATTCTCCATCACAAAAATTGTGATGTTAATATTGTTATAAACAAAAAATAATAGTAAAAAATCAAAAACACTAAGATTTGATATGCAATAAAATTGTATTATTAATTCTTAAGGTTCAATATATTTATAAAAATGTTACAAGGCAACATTTATTTATAGCTACATATATTGTTATTAATTTCAAGGAATGTGTTCAACTAGAAAAAGGCTAGTGAAGTTCACATTAAAACTTTTTGTTATTCAAAAGCTAGTGTGGTTGTGACATTAAGAAATTAATGGTGACAGTAGTGCGTTAGGTGTAAAGAAAAAAGAAAAGGGAGTAATTCGTAGGTATATAATAATGCTGAAATATTGATGAATAATATTGAAAAATTGTTGTATTAGTACAGAAACTGAAAATAAAGAAATTTGTGACAGCTCATAGTATAGAATAAGATTATTAGATACTTCTAAATCTAATTACCCGATGAGTTCCTTTTCTCGATAACAAACTGAAAATAGTTTCAATTCGGTTTCAATTCAAAACAAGTGAACTATTTATGTTCAAAAAATTAAAATATTAATAAAACTCTCCTTTAATTTGAATAATATTTAAAGGTTAGTTCAGGATTATTATTTTAATTTAGTTTATTAGGTTATCCATTAAAAGACTATTAATAAAAAAAAAAAATATTTCGGTATACGGATTTTATTTTATTTCATTGATCGTTTCATCGCTATTCTAAACCTTATTGAAATCAAAATAATTAATAATTAAATATTATATACATTTAAGATAAAAAAAAATGTTTCTTTAAACAACTATACTATAACTATAGGGAGCCTCAATTGTAGCATAGATTATATTATATAGCCTTCTAAGTTTGAATTGAATTTAATATTAATGTATGTGAATTCACGTTAGTTTACAGTTTAGACATATGTCAGGCAATTCTAATATCCTAGCAAAAATTACGAACCTATTTAAACTTAAGAACTATTTTTGTTATTTTATCTACATTAAATATGGCTGCTATTTACAAGCTAACAATATGATTATGAACAAAGTAAATGTATAGAAGATAATAAATATATTTTTTGATATTAATTAAATTTATAACGAATAAAATATGTGTGAGTATGATTAAAAAAATTAATGAAAATATTCTCTCTCTCAAGTTCTCCAGATTTTTTTTTAATAATTTAGTTATAAATTATAGCACTTAATTATATATCGAATAATGGAAACTAAAGGCGGAATCAATATATAAATAATGTTTTACGTGATCAATCAAAATTAAATAGGCGTAATTGTTTTAAATCCTACAAACAGAGAGTATTAAAATAATGAGTATTAACAATAAATTAAATTATAATAATTAAGTACTGATCCGTCTTTTGTCATTTTTGATCGTATTTCAAATTGACATTTAGTTGTTCTGTCAACTTGACATTTCGAAATGACAGAAAAAATAACAATCATTATTCGGTCAACATAAAAAATACACAGAATTAAATTAAATAACATATCAAATATTAGCTAAATCTATTTACAAGTGTGGACCTCGACGGTTCTAACGCAAGTGTTGCAATCAACGCGGCAGCACCAGTGGAATTTACACTCGCATCTCTCCCTGAGGACGGTTCTGTGTGTGTTGTATCCGCGGCCGCAGCACATTAGCGCACACCCCTCCAGCCCTGATGAAGTCCTGGTACATTCCCGACCCGTCGTTCCCAGAGATCCCTACGGATAAAAATCGCATCTCATATATAATTAATTAAAAATAAAATTTGTGTTCGCAACATTAACGAAAAACTTAATACGTTCCGTATAAAGTATTGTGTAAACTGGTCATAAGGGTATAGACGCGTATGATATTATTTTTAACATAATACTAGTGACATTGCTATCAGCTGCAACTAGATTCTCTTTATTTCGGAGGCCATAGATTCGGTTCCCGATCGTGTCAAATAATTTTTGTATTCTATTGTGCATTCCCTACTAGATATTTCCGTCGACTTTGCCCGTCTAAAAAGACAACTTAAAAACAATGTACTTTCGTTTATAAATAATTGAAAATAAGCGTATAAAATCGAAGGAGCCGTAACGTAACAAACATGATTATAGTGAAATTGATAACTTCCTTCATTTGATGTCGGTTGAAAGTAATCTAAGTTACTTTTATCACTTTACCTACGTAAGGACAATAGTCGCTTCAAATTATATAATACTATAAACAAAATCATATGCGTTCAGTGAAGAGCTATTTAATTTTAAATTACAAACAGAAACTTTAATTTTATTCATTAGTAAAGATTACTAAGTTTTAAATTTTAGCAACTCTACATAGTTCAGTATGCTTAGCACACGTTTGTACCGTAACACTACATACGAACCGTTTCCCGTTATTCATTCAATGACCTACGTTAATACTAAAATGTGTCAAGTTTATGAATGAAAAACTGTTAACGCTCCGTACGTATTGTGACGATGCCCACTTGTGGTAAGCGCACGCGTTATTCAAAAGATTGCCTCCGAATAAATTTTTCGTATAAATTACATTCTAATAAAGATTCTCGTTGAATAACGAAACATATCGATGAAAAAGTTCGATTTCAATTCGTAAATCATATATCTTTTTAAATACGATTCAAAAACCATTTTACTTCTACAGAGTAAAAATAAATTAAGCTAAATTAAGTTGATATGATTTTTATATCAATAAAATTACAGAATAATAAATTTTAACAGCTTGTATTATTCTATATTTTTCTTAAAAAACATCACACGAAATTACTATTCACCATAGTTTCGTTGCGTATACAATAATTTGGGGATTCCTCTAAATAAACGAGATCCTGAGCCGTCGGCATACTGTAGTTCGGATCGCCGAGACGTAGCTTGCCCCGTCTCGATACTCTTACCTCGGTAGCACCTTCATATTTATCCCTCAAGTAATCACCTGCAGGAGATGAAACAAATTAACATATCAATAACATCCATTTTGAAATAAGTTTCTACACAAAAAGGTTGTATTACATCCGAGAAGAATATTTGAAATCACTGTCTCTTTATCAGCATTTATTGCAGCTATCAAATATATTTATTATAAAGTGAATTTCCTATTCCGAGAACTATTATAATATACGGCGTGCAGTGTACATGTAGCAGTTTTTAATAAATTATATTTAATTATAGCTTTGGGTCATTGAATGTTTAATAAATAATGTTACGCCTAAACCGAATGTTTTGTTTTATGCCCGCCGGCGACTATTAGAGGAAAGTAGGGCTGTCGCGTTACACGATTTCTTAAAAAGACAATTTTACGTCACTTCCTTTCTAGCTGTCAAATAGGTGGTAAAAGATCTTACTTTATGACTAATTAATAAATGTTTTACAAATCTTGTCAATAAATGATTTTTTATTTTATAGATATATTTTTAATCCGATAGAGGTTACGAAGATTTTTTTTTAAATTTAATATACTAATATTATTGTCATATTTAAAATTACATATTATATAGAATGTTTATAACTCTAAAGATGTGCCCCGAGTTGATTTACGCAGCCACCCATGCAAGATGTCTCACTAAACTGGTTTTGTAATAATTTAATAGCCGTGATTATTGCTTCTTGGACTCTTTTAATTGTACGTTGTGTTTTATTTAAATCACTCCGCCACTAAATGTCAGGGGATAATAAATGACACTAAGGAGTTTATCAAAAGGAGTTTTACATAAGCTGCGTATAAAATATATTTTTAATACAACAACTAGATTAGTGTTAATACTGAAATATAGATCCATAGCAGTTTCTTAGATAAAATAAACCAATCTTAAAATAAAGAGAAAATTTAAATTTTAATATAATAAAATATGTATGTCAGTCAGATTAAGGCTTTAGAAGATATTGTTGGAGTCGTAAATAAGATACTTTATGGATACAATCCCTTTAACTTCCTACTGTATTGATAACTTAGATAAGTTTAAGTGGGATGCCATGTCTTAAGGATTAAGTTGTGTTAAGCTTACATTTTAGCAAAGATGATTATTATTATAAAACCTTCACATTTTAACTTACTTTAATAATAAGAATCTTGCTTACTTATATAAATAATAGTTTTTTTTTTATTCGAAAAAGTAAAACCTTACTTACCTTCACTCTTACTTTTTGGAATAAAAAAAAACGAATAAGTGAGGACACAAATTAACTAGCTACCAGGAGACCATAATACGCGAGGAGTATTAATGAAAGCCATCAAGTTCATAGTATCAGATCAAACACAGTGCACTATCATTTACAAAGTCACGGGTTCTTAATTCGAATGTCTGTCGCGAATGGAGCTTAATAGAGCGATTTATATAAACTTATAGACGGCATTTGTACTCCAGTGAACTCATGATCGCCTGGTAACTTATAGCAATTTATCTTAGCCCCTTTAAATGTTAAAAATAGTAGTAGTAAAATGTTTTAAAAATATTGAGGGAAATAACGTAATTATTGAAATTCACATATTTCATTCATTCTTTTTATTTTTTGTCCTTCCTATTGAGTTATAATAATAATACAAACACAGAAAAAAACAGATTTTTTCTTTATTTCGGGCTCATTATAAAATAAAATGACCTCATTTTAACCCTGATCTCGACCTTACCTATTTCCCTAAAACTCGGCAACTGCTGCCAGCACGTGATGAGGCTGCAGGAACCGGAAACGCCATGACATTTACACGTCACCCGGGACTTCTTTATAACAGCCTGGGACAATTAATTCAATTTTAATCTGTGTAAAAAATATTACAGATGTCTGGTTGAGTTAAATAATGGGATATTTTGACACTATATATATATATATATATATATATATATATTTTGTAAGTAATAAAAAAAAGGTAGAGCTTCAGAGTTTCCAGAAGTCGTAATATGTGCAGTAAGAAGGTTTAGGGTCAGGAGACAGGTAGTAAGTTTGAAGTGGCAGAATAGTGACAGTACATATTAAGTAGACAATTTGTATGTACAGACGTGCATACAAATTGTCTACTTAATATAGTAATTTCAATTTTATGTCCAAGTTCGTTTATTGGACGCCATTTTCCTTAGTTTCATATTATTTAGTTACGTAGTTATCTTTCAAAATAGACACTACATATATATATATTTAGATTCGGAAGAATAATTAACTTAAAATGGTACTAATTACAAACAAAACTTTTTAATAATTCTTAAAAATTAATGAATTAACTAAAGTATCTCACAGAATCTAATAAAATATACGAAATGTCTCACGTTGCCGAAATTACAGAGCTCCGAGTGTTCCGACGGTTCACGAGGAATGCAAAGACTCGATACAAGACTACAGGTCTTTTGATCTTTTTAAGAAAAATTAATTAGTGGCCAGTGAGTACTTTAACAAGTCAAAAAGGAGGGTTGCTTATAATATATAAATATTCGTTCAATATAAAGTTACTATCGTGGTGGCCTGGAGGTAAAAGGCCCGCCTCTCATACGTGAGGGCGCGGGTTCGAAACCTGGCAAGTACCAATGTGATCTCTTCCGAGTCATATGTACTTTCTAAGAGTGTTTAGACACCACTGACGGACGATGAAGGAAAACATCGCGAGGAAACCTGGTCTTATAATTTCAAGTTATAAGACTGAAATCGCCAACCCGTCTTGAGCAAGCGTGGTGATTAATGCTCTAACCTTCTGCATGTGAGAAGTCATCCAGAAGAACATCCAA
This sequence comes from Danaus plexippus, assembly GCF_018135715.1. Lineage (NCBI taxonomy): Eukaryota > Metazoa > Arthropoda > Insecta > Lepidoptera > Nymphalidae > Danaus > Danaus plexippus. The sequence continues at coordinate 1,531,909 of NW_026869856.1, forward strand.
ATCGATACAGCTAGCTGTTCTTGAGTTTATAAATTGTGCAACTAATATGACCTTATCTACATATATTATATATAAAAAAAATTGAAAGAATTTTTGAAAAGGTTCGATCTATTATTCCAACATCAAAAAAAAGCAAACAATTTAATCAGAAAATTTTACTACAACTTTTTCATCTAGTTAAAAAAATATTTAAATTTTACGATTTCATAAAAATGGACAGGATACCTACCAGTATAAGCCAATATTTTAAAGTTTTTAACAAAATTTCTGATAAATCGTAAAACATTAAATAGTACAGTCTCCACGTTAAGTTAAAAAAAAAAGGATAACTATTCATAAATAAGTTACAATTATTATTCATTCGACTAGTGTATATTATTATACTATTAAGGTATGTTAGGAAATAAGAAACGTAAAAGGCTTCGTGTATAGTGTGGCAAAAACTTTTCCTAAGCACTGATCATCGTGTAATGATATCAAAGATCTACATTTAACTTGCAAATATTATTGAAAGTGGTTTCAATAAGACTAGCAAGTTAAATGTAAAGTTTATATAATTTGTATCCTTAGTACAAATAACGAGACTAAATACAGGCAGTTACAACGTTAATTATATAAGTGTAAAAAGTTTTCTAAACTAAAATTCAAAATGTGTCACCAAGTTGCTATCACTGTTTATAGTAAATAAATAGATCAAAGTAATGTATTGTTGAAAATTATCATATGCACATATAGATATATAAATATATGCGTGTGACATTTAATTTGAAAAATTATAATTAATTTGATTCAATAGAATTACGGTTTGATTGAATATGGCATAGTCAATAATATATAAGAAAATTTTCAATGAAAAACTTCTACGATTTTCGCATTTAACTGTATAAAAAATAGATTCGTTTCACCTATATTATTACGAAGTTTACGAAAATATGTTTATAATTAAATTTATTTACAGGTTTCGAACCCGAAAACGGTTTTTCAAGGTCACGCATCGTAACCACTGCGCTATAAGCTCCTAGTAGTAAATATATTACCCGTCTCCCGGCCTCGTTGTTATGTCTATTCATGAGCTGCCTGCCCTGCTCTCTGCTGCCTCTCTTGACTTTTCTCTCTCTTTCCCTGATGTCGACGAAGTCTTCTGTGAATCTGGTAGAAAAATTTCAATTAAAAAAAAAACACCTTTTAAAAATATGTTACTAAAAGTATTAAGTTTAGAAATAAATTTTACATAATATCTGTGTAAATGTGATAGTTTAATTGATCCATTCATAAGCACAAGTAATGTCACATAAGCAATGCAAAGGGAACATACAATTAATTGAAGTAAGGCCACACTGATATACAAACATCCTCCCTATACTAAATAAATATATGTCAGTCTTCAAAAACACATGACTTATTGGAATCATTGCAAAATATTAATTTTCTTTCCATTAGTGTCAAACTTTGCCAACTTAGATATCAGCTCCTGGTACCGAAGAGTTACCACGTGAGAGAGACAACGTTCAGAAAGAGATGGAAATAGCTCGGCTACGCCCACGGTTACACAAGCTCTACGGGTTATCGATTCGTAGCACTGAAAAATATTTTATTCAATGGAAATTAAACCTTAAATGTAACTGCTCTTAGAATTATTTTAACTTGAAGTTGTTTTCATATTTCATAAAATGCTTTTTTTTTAATCTAGGTTTATTTATTAATTATTATTCTTAATAATAATATTATTGATTCATTTTACAGTCTATATAAGTTTTAAGATTGAAAGAATTTAGTTCGGAAATAAAATTTCTCTTTCTGAAAGTACCTTACAGGTCAGTCTCGTATGTAAGCCACGAAATTTTCCGGATTAAATACCACCATGCGTTTATGTGTCCCTGGTAGATGATAACGGATAAGCGTGTTTAACACGGTTTAACCGGGTTTATCCGGGTTTTGTTTGTTCCAACGATTTATAAAGAAAATGCCACCTTTTATGTTAATTTTAAAGGTTTTTTATTTTGTTTGATTAATTTCAATAATAAATAATTTCCTTAGTTTACTTTACTTATTTTTACTTATTACCAAAGAGCTTTTATTATAAGTTTAGGCGGTAAGATGGTTCCTGACAAGATTATTAATTATTGCCACCATAATAAATTAATAATAATTTTTTAACATTTTCATGAAAATATAAGAAAGATATAAAATCCCTCGGAATCCAAGACACATTCCACAAATTCTTTCAAACCTTCTCAGCATTTATGATGTCCTGGTGCGAAAAATATTCGAATGCGGGAAATATCTTTTAAAGTAAGGAAGGAAGGAATTATTCGTCTATTTTCTTCAATAGCTACATTCCTGTCATATTTAAACTCCTATTGATCCTACTACCCTGGTAAAGAAAATTCAAAGAACCGAAATATCGACTGAGCTTTTGAATTTTTCCAACTAATAAAGCTTTTGGTACGCATGTGTGACTGGAAGCTCCGCCCCTTTTGTGTATGTATATAACCGATAACGTATACACGCTCACCATACATTTCCCTGAAGGGGCTGGCTTTTCCCGTAGTCTTTAGACTCCTCATATCTATTGCTGCCCTGGTAGCGAAACCTCAAAAGTGTGACGTTTGCTTACATGTGACCATATGTGTAAGTTCGTCACACTACTATTAAGTACTACGATTCTTACTACTTCTTCATACCAGTTTACTAGAATTTCATAATATTTTTAAATGTTATGAAAATGTATTTTTTTAATAATATGAAGAATCATTCAATCAACTCTTAAAATACATTAAAATTTAAGGTAAATGGAACATTTTTATTTAAAAGCAACACATGCAAGACATCGATTACTGCGACGATTTTTCAGACTGTATTAGTAAATCAAATAGGAAACAAAACCTACACACATATAATGAATTATGTTTTTAATTTAAATTTATCATTTACTGAAAAAAATATGTACGATTCATGCATTTTGAAAAATGTATGCATTTTGTGCCTAAACATATAACTTCTTTTATAAAATTTTACATTAAAAAAAAAAATTGATTTATATTATATGAAATAATATTTACTATCTCAAAATTTATCAAGTGTTAATTATTTATTAGTTTAGTTATAATAATAAGTTATTAATTAATTACGTACAATTTTCCTAAAGTAAGGTTGTATCAGAGTTAACCAAAGTTGTATTTTTTCTATTTGTACTTAGTACAAACACTTTCTGAGTATTGAGAGAGAGAGAGAGAGTTAAGGATATAAATTTTGATATCCTTGAACACAGACAAACAAACACCATGTCAACTACTCACCATATATACGTCTGTTTTAGTTTTTTTGCCTTTTGAACCAATGAACCCTTTCCATACTAGGAAACGTCATAGGAGTTCAGATATTTATAGGAGGTAATATTTTTATTACTCCCCTTTATATAGCGTAATACAAAACTAGTGGCGACAAAAGGTTTAACATTAGACTCGGTTGAAATCATCACACTTCACACTACATACGGAGCGTTACAATTTTTTCATTCATAAAACTTGGCACATTATATTACTAACGAAGGATTGAATGACGATTGTAACTTGTGCTAAGCATACTATTACGATTAGTTAAGAACAAGCTAAAGGTATCAGTAGACAAGAAACATCAGCCGTCTTAAGATAATTCAGTAAAAAACAAATATATACATATTTATTTTTATTACTGTTAAGGAGCAAATGAAATATTTGTGCCGCTCCTGAACCGCACTGTCTTTGAATTCGTTAGCGACCTCTATCTCCGCTCTGCTGCCCTGGTACCCGACCTGTCTTAAACCATGCTTTGACAACCGTGAAGATATTCTGACAGTTGCAACTTATTTATTTATTGGCAGGTTAATTTAATGTGTAAAAAGTATCTCAATTGCCGTCGTACCTTAAAAAAAAATAACTAACTTTATTATTCCTTGTTTGAATGGCAAATTATTTCAGCATTCCAGCTTGTTTGTTATAAAACCTCTTTACAAGATAATTTTTTGTAAATAATTTGTTTGTGAATTAAATTAAATGACTTAATTTCATCAGTAAGTAATTAGGTTTAATGATGAAATGACATGTGAAGGAAGAGTACAGGTGAAAAATTCACCTTCGATACTTCGCTCCCAAATACTAGGAGATAAGGAAACAGAAAGATATATTTCATACCTTCGCCAGGAGTATCGGGACGATTTATCAACCAGGTACGTTTACTTGTGTGCTTCGACGTGACACAACACGTAAAATGATACAACACGTAAAGTATATATTATGTCTCTTTCTAACATAAAGAGAAATCTGAAATGGACTGAACGCACACACACACCCATTAATATTCACGGAAGTGTGTATGTCGTGACAGGTACATTTTACCTCTCACGGTTTATTGTTATCCTGGTATACAGGTACGAGGTAAGACAGGTGGATTCTACCTTTGAGGGTAATTGGCATAAAAAAATAGAATCGCAAAACAGCAAACAAACGGAAGCAGATTCTAAGGAAAAAAATTAAATTAATTTAAAAAAATATTAATTAATTTTCCACTAATGAATTAACGTGAAAAACGCAAATTTTCCTACAACAAACTCGCAAGGCTACCAGGGCTGCAGAGACAACTAGAAGTTTAATAAATTCCAAGGCTAAGAGGCGAAGCGAAACATAAAAATCACATAGTACCAGGAGCGCATAAAACTATAGTAGTTTTTCAACTAGTATTCTAGGAAATATATTAGTATTCTAGTTGTAACGAAGTTCTGGGTACAAGGATAACATGAATCGGTAGAGGTTTACAACTACTTCAAGTTGTAATAAGAACTATTTGTAAGGTAAAGGAAGCAGTTAAGAATATATATAAATTCTATGTTAATGCTGTTTACTTCAAACTGTGATTCCCCTTTAAGTCAAAGGGCATGAGATAACTTTCACATGTATTTATTTTATTTATTAGAAATGAGTAATATTTATTTACGTTATTATGATAATGTATATAATATTTGCCCCTTTTAAGGATTAAAATATGAAAAAAGTATTGTCTTATTTGCAAGGACTTTGCTTCTTTCGAGGCTTTATTTGTTGAAGTCTGCATCTGTATATCTCCATGGGTAATTTAATGTTATATTTTAATTAACAGTTATTTCTCTCAATATATTTGTACCCTTAGTACGACTTATCATCCTCTAACTAAATACAAAAAGTTTGTTACTATCGTAATTCTTCTTATAATTCCACTATTTCTTAATAAAATCATATACCTACTTCCTTTTACAAACATTTATGAATGTAAAACTGAAAGCTCAGAAAGTAGTTTGAAAATGCACACTTGTAGTAAGCACGGTAATATTAATTTCTTTACAGATAAAAGCGTACCAATACAGACATTGACCTGTATATAATCTTTTTATATTAAAACTATAATTATTAAAAAAAAATTATAACTAAATATTAAATAAATATTTTTACCATAACCTATAATCAATGTAATCCCTAAAATAACACGCCATTGCAAAAAAATTTTTATCTCTATCTTAATAAGATTTATTTTTGTAGAACTACCTGTATCCGTATTCCAGGTCGTCTCCACACCCTCCCCAGAGCCAGTCCTTGTGCAGGTGTCTGGGCCTGTTAGCTCTGCTGCATCCACAGGAACTGAGAGTGCCGTCGCGACACGCTCGAGATAGGGATAGGCTTACACCAGCTGCTGTTATAGCGTGGGTGAAGGCTGTCTCTCTTGATGCTGGAAAATATACTCGCTTGGATAAACAGGTTCTGGATTAGACCTGGAGAGGGTTCATACTACAACGAGATACGAAATGTTGAAATTATCTTATATATATATATATTTACAACACTACGAAGTTTGTTTTTAGATACTTTCTATGAATATAAATAATTCAATATTAACATTTTAATATTTTTTTGCAATAAATATAAATGATTGATCTGTCATAAACATCGGCTTACTAAATAATTAATATTATGTCTTAAAAAAATGCTTTTTGAATCCCCATACTGTAATACTCAAAGACGTGTAAATAGTGAGTAATCCATTTTTTATAGTGCTTAGTACGAGTTATAAAACCATCTATAAATCAGTTCCCGTCAGCCAAGAGTCTGCAGCCAAGATTTAGGGTTTGATATCAGCTGAAACTTCAAACTGTTCTCAAGTCGTTTATAACTCTAAGTTTTAAAGTTAAATCTGAAAAGACTTTTGAAGGTTTTTTTTTAGTTCAGTTCGCTCGTTTCACACAGGTGAAGTTTATAATCTGAATATTTAAGTACAGATATCCGATTGTTACGTATTGTTTGATTTAATATGGTTACCAGCGTTAATAGTTTTTCACACACAAATCTTCGCTTATAGTATTAACGGTGGTAACTTGTGCTAAGCATACAGAAAAATTACCAACCCTCTGTTTTACGTTAGACGTATCAACACATGATAAGGGTAAATATATTGTTTGCCATACTTTGCACATAAAAGTATATGTCGAAGTTATAAAACATTTAAATGAAACTAATATTTTTCGGATTTACAGACCTACTACGCGAATTTTATTACTTTAAGCACTACATAATCCGCGCATTTCGGACATTTTTCGGCAACCGTGATCACGGGCAAAATTCGCGTATCAAATCCGATAAATACTAGTTTTATTTGAATGATTGGAAAAGTCTTAGATCTCATTTAACAACACTGAATCAAAAGCGAACGATATAATCAATTACTTTAATTCAATAATGTACATTGAGATCGAAAAACAGAATTAGCTAATGGCATCCGGGGAAGAAATCAAATAAGATAAAACATATAAAAGATAGTAAATAAAGAAAAGATATGATCTTCCTCTGTTTTTATATCATTTTTATTGTGTCCGTAACGCTCCTGGCCTCCGTTAGACAAATATATGTCCACATTATGTGATGAGTGAAAATATAGAGGAATGGGAAATTTAATGGAATGGAAACATCGCTTATTTTTTCATTTTTCAGATGTACTAACAAAATAATTGGATTCGTTTTTAATGTTAGCCATGTTTACTTATCAATATTTTGTAAGACAGTCGTTTTATACACACACACACACACACACACCCACACACACACACACGCACACACGCACACACGCACACACGCACACACGCACACACGCACACACGCACACACGCACACACGCACACACGCACACACGCACACACGCACACACGCACACACGCACACACGCACACACGCACACACGCACACACGCACACACGCACACACGCACACACGCACACACGCACACACGCACACACGCACACACGCACACACGCACACACGCACACACGCACACACGCACACACGCACACACGCACACACGCACACACGCACACACGCACACACGCACACACGCACACACGCACACACGCACACACGCACACACGCACACACGCACACACGCACACACGCACACACGCACACACGCACACACGCACACACGCACACACGCACACACGCACACACACACACACACACACACACACACATATATATATAATAAGACCGTTTTTGTACTGGCTATTATTTTATTTTCCTTGTTAAAGATTTTTAAGGCTATGTAAATGAAGCAATATCTTTGTTACTTCCAAAAAAATTACATTGAACTGGAATCTGGATAATGTCAATATGAAATATAATTATAATATTACCGATCAACGTCAGTGGACCGAATACGGTTTCGTCCCGCGTGATGGAGCAGTTCCACCTTCTATCCCGGAATTGATACTGACATTCCTGGATTCCCTTCCTGACACCAAGGCCGACGGCCGGCATATGGTCCTTGTGTCGTCTGCAAATCCGACGCTGTCCCGGGGTCAGTCCAACTAGCTTGGAACACATCCGGGACCTGTCTGAGAACGGCTCCGTCTGATTCGACCATTCCTCAAACTCCAAGAGACCCATGTTGCTAGAACAAAAAATATACTTAGTCTTCTTACAAAGATTATTTTTTTTATTTAATTCTACGTAACATTTATAAATGTTATATGGTGTTAGTCTAATACATTAATATATTTAGTATATGATATTTAATACATGAATATATGTCATATATTAATCCATATATGAAGTGGTCTTCATTGGTTACACACTGTCCTATAAACGTTGGGGCCAGTTATCTAGAGCAGCTCACACTCTTCGTGGGGAAGTTCTTCACTACCAATCATATGATTGTTTTAGAAACTCCAAGTTATGGTGGCGTTTATAGCAAGACTGACTCTCTTAAACTAATCTTCAATAAAAATACAGTGGATTAAGATCAGGACTATCTGATGGCTCTTCAGATCTGATGAAGTCTAGAACGTTCGTTTTACAAAACGTAAAATGTAACAAATATTTTACTGTGACCGTAGGTATAAAGCGTAAGTAATTCTTTTCCTTTTACCATCCTATATATCACATCAATTATCACTTCAGAAATAACCAGTCCGTCTCTTATTAGCTGCTAGTCCTCAGTCATCTTACTAGAAGATGCACCTTTGCATTTTTTCTCGCTTCGTACAAGTTGAATGAAACGAGCTCATCGTTTCGCTACCGAACCCTGTTTTTTTGGATATGGGTTCCGTTTTCCAGCAGTAAAATTGAAATTGGTGGTCGGAACATTTTTTTTAATAAAACCACCCCAGATAACTGGGCTATCGAACAAAAAACCTTCGACTATCGGACTTTAGATTGTCGAGATCATCTCCGTGGATGAACGACTGAGTCGCCAATATAGTTCCGCTCGCTTCACCCAATAAAATACGCGATATGGTTCTAGGGAATATTTTCATCTCTCGCTATGAAATCTTATTCTTTCAGACACTACTCCTTTTAAGTCTTTCCTTACTATTTTGATCGTCTTTGTAATAGGAACACTAGTCGTGCGTGGAAGGAGATATTTTTCTATCACAGACAGATGTGTCAGTGAACATCAATAAGTAGATGCCCAGATACTTGACTAATACTAAGAGTAAGGGCCATTTTATTTTTTATGCTAAAGAGGGACAAACGAGCAGACAGTCGATGTAGTCACTATAGCCCATGGACGTCATAGTTTTACGGATGCGTTGCCGACCTTAATTGTGGAAGAGGGTATGGAAAGGGTGGGGTAAGGTAAAGAGCAACTGGCTCTCTCACTCATCAGACGAAACGCAGCCATTAAAGGCTACTTCACGCCTATGTTCCGTGAAAGGGTGGTACTTCCCCGGTGGGACCAGCCCATTTTCGACCTGCAGTAACTTGACCACAGCTAGGCTCTACCACCTCGATATTGTATAAATATCTCGGGTAGTAGGTAGGCAGATTCTTTATGTAATTCAATATCAATAGATCACGGTGCACCATTTTAATATTAAAAAGTATTTAACAATATTTTAATATATTTAGAAAATATATAAAACAATCAATCTCATAAAATCAAAGGTTCTAAAATAATCGAACCATTTTGTTTATTTTAAATTACGTAAACGTAGTGAATTAATGGAATCCGTACAAACTGATCACGTGTTTGAATAATTTTAAAGCAATATAATTGCAACAGAATTCACGTAAATATGGAAAAGCTCATATTGTTTTATATTTTTTGCTATGAATCATTGCGATGATTATTTGATTTTAATCAAGTCAAAAGTTGTTTCACATTTTTATCAACTTTTTAAAATCTTAATAGGGATGCATGAGTGATTTTTATTTTTCGTATTTTTTGTAGTTTAAACTTCATATAACATAAATAATTTCATTTAAAACTGAAAGTCAAAGGAAAATAAACCTAATTGAAAAGAAATCTCGAGCTAAGACAACAAGACACACGAAAATAAAAAAATTTTTTAGAGTCCAAACATCATTATAAAATTATACTTCTCAATATTTGATAAAAATAAGAAAAAAATATATTTTAAGTACATTTTATTAAAAAAAAAACTCTAAGAAATCCAAGCCTTTAAATTGATAACTGGATAAAAATAAACATTCCCTTAACTTCAATAATTAAAACTTAATACAGATTCATTAATAAAATTTATATACCTTAGTTTGAGGTAATAACATTTTAGTTTAATCCTTAATGTACTATCTGAATGAAACTATTTTATGTGTACTGAGTAATTTTATATTATTAGAAGGTTATCGTCCATTTACTCGCCAGTATGTTCAAAATTTTAAAATAATGTGCGATTTAAAAAATTATGATCGTATTAATTTTTGATTTTTTAAGGTCGCTTGAGATAAATGATATCAAATTAGTTTTAAAGGTATAAATAGACCCAAGAATGTTGGGTTAAGTTAGCACATCTAGAATGACGATGTCGGCTGCTTGAGATGAAATAAACTTAAAAACTATTGGATCAATGAAAATTAAATTTTCTGATTTCCAAAGACCAACATACAATGGTATTAAAAAAATCCCAAGGGAATGACAACTACGCAGGTAGTGAGATCTAACACTTTCGCGAGTTTTATTCATTTAAATGTAACTAATACATTTTCGGATATAGTACGCGGATTTATGTAGTTTTAAATAATAAAATCCGCGTAGTATATCCGAAAATATATTAGTTACATTTAAACTACGCAGGTACTACGGAGCGATTTCCGCGGTAGCTTCAATTGTCAGCGATCCTTCGATTTCTCTGGAACGCCATCACAACCTGGTTTCCAGACCGTTGGAATCCTGGAATATTTCGTAACCACCGAATGAGGAATCATAGAAAAATCTACACGGTCGAAATGACCGAACTCCTCTTTCATATCAGTAAAAAAATCAATTACCTAATTATTTTCACAGTGTTTCACCGATAGCTATATCGAAACGATTAAATTCCTACAACATCTGAATTACCTTTTTATTATGTCCTTATCGCTAATTGTTATAGCACATTATTTAATTGTTTCGTAAGCGTTCACAAATTGCTTCTGGCGGCCATCTTGCTTTTTTTATTGCGCATTTGTTTTTGTCTTTTTGAACATTCCCTTTGTTGTTTGTTGTGTTCCTGCTGGGACGTGTGTCTAATTTTAATAAAATTTTCCGTATATAAGATTATTGTTGTAAATACATACGTCTGTGAGTATGCTCACTGTTACATATAAAGCTACTGAAGGGTTTTTAATGAAAATTTACAATGATAAAGCTGAATATATTTTCTATAATTTATACCGGCAGGCAGTCAAATCAAGTAAAGTCCAGGACAATAGCTAGTGTAAATATTATATATATATATGTGTGTGTTCCAATTTTGTGGTTTACAAAGTAGGACAGCATAAAATATTATAATACTACCTTTCAAAACATTATAAAAAAGTTTTTAAATTTAAAATAAGGTTGAATGAAAATACTGTTATTGATTTTTTTTATTAACTTAATATTAATACATTCAACTTTACACCTGCGCTTCTAATAAGATTACAAAAATACTAAGTGAGTGATAAATAAGTATTTCTTAATCTAATAAATACTCCCAATATCCTCTTGGAACAAGTAAAATGTCATATTCTTAATGAAATAAGCTAAAGAAACAATATCCAGAATATATGAGCGAAAAGAAGAAGAAAGTTTAATAGTGTCGTTTAACAGGTCGCTTTATGATCATTTTAGTTAATAGTAAAGCGTTAATGTTTTCATCTCTAAAAAAAAGGCATCCATCTATTGCATGTCGCATTACATTGGCCGCTGAAAAAAGTTCTTATTCAATGTGTTAAATAAATTGGAAAGTTCACATAAAAATTAAACAAGAATCAGTAAATATAGCTTGATTATATTTAATTTAAATTGTCATTCGTGACTTTCTAAAGTCTTTCGTTATTCCAAAGAATTCTCTTTTTGAAGAAACTTAAAAGAAAAAAGAAACAACACAATTACGGCATTGAAAATTAACGATACTAAATATATAAAAATTACACTTTGAATCTGTCTTTGATGACTTTTAAATTTTCGTTAAAACTAAGAGGAAAATTATAGTGTTATTTTTAACATGCTGCCTGAAATAGTGACATATAAATTTATCATAAAGAATTATTTGATGTATTCTATAGTATAGATTAAAAGAGTAACTATATATATATATAATGTTGAATTCAATGCTCGTCGAAAGAGTACCTATAATAGAAATTTTCCTGAATGATGTCACCAAAGATGCACACTCAAGGCGAACAGTTACGACTCGCCGCATATAATATATATTCCCAACAAAAATAAAGCAATGTTTCCTCAGACTTCTTAAATACAAAGTACTCGATGCATTCAAGGTTTTAAAACTCATTTTTGATCTGAACTCACCGTTTATAACTATTTATGATTGATTAAATACATCGCTATTAGTCATTTGTTTTCTAGCGTCCCTTTTAATGAACACGTAATTTCATAAGCTATAGAAATAAGAGAATATTTTTTTTATTTAATGTCTTTTTTTAGCATAATAATTCACGTAGTGTATCACAAGGCTATGTATAGTTTCGTGCAAAAAAAAATAAGTACATCATTTACTATAAGGAAATTAAAGCAAAATAATATATATATGTATATTAATTTGTGAAAAAAAAAATAACACACAAAAAAACTAAATTAGTTAGGTTTTATTATATATAATCATCACGTCAGATAAACCTATAGAGATAATTTTTTACCAGACATGAACTGAGGGTTGAAATACCTGATCTAAAACTTCCTAGCGTACTGTCCGTCGTATAGAGGAGCCGAGTAACCTTTGCTTTGGAGTCTAAGATTAGGATTATTAGAAAACACCTCAACTTCAAACCTATAACCACGTAAAATAGATGGACTTTTAAGTTCTATGGTAACTGATTTCGCGCCAATTCCACCGGTTAAGATAGCAGCTTCTCCATCCTTATTGTCTCTTAGATCTGTAACGTACACCGCACTGATGACCTCGTCGTTTGGAGCGTTCACAACAATGTCTTCAGATCGTCTCCATAGAGCCGGTTCTGCCTCCTTAATTTCACCATAAATCTTCTTAGAATACGCCATCGTGTAACCCAATCTGATGTCATTGCAGTTGATGAGATTTTGCGATATAATTGTAAGTAAAATTATTGCTAAATACATTGCTGCGAGCGTTTTAGATGACAAATGATTCAGCGACGAATGTCTAAAGGGATATGGGACTTATATAGCGAGGCTGCCGTCATATAGTGACAAACAACGCGAGGTGCTATGTTATGTAGTTACTAATTTTACGCGGAAATCTGATTTTAGTTTGTATTTTTTGTTATGACTTTACGCATAACATAATATTTATTCTTTATTACATATAAATTTTAATCTATTTAAACTGTGTACAACACGCGGATTCTTTCGAAAATGTTTAATATTTTTTTTATATTTTCTTTAATTTATAAACTTGTCAGTATGTCATGTGCACACAGCTATTACTGTACATACAAATCGACAAACGTTAGCACTTTATATTAGTAAAAACCAATAACGAGAAAACGTTGAACATAATTTATCTTATATCAGAGGTTTGTACTCACAGACATGTATATAAAATATATTTTTATGTCTGTTTATAAATTATACCTTAACTGGCTCGACCATTGACGTACAATTAGCACCAATACGTTAATCACCTGAAGATTAGTTCCATCATTTTGGGTTCCATCATCACAAGACACGGACGTGAACATGTTTGTCATACAACTCCTAGTATTATCTGTTGCCCTGGTACTCGCGGCGACACACGACATTTTCCTGGGATATCCTGATATGGCCTCCAAAGTCATATACAGCAAGGTTCATCAGGAGAATCCGGCGATATGGGTCAGATCGGATACATTCACCGTGAACTGTTCTAAGAGTGACGTCATCAACGCCGTGAAAGTACTGGACCTGAGGGAAGACAAAACCGGCGAGGCTTACATCAAAGGAGGCGGTATAGGACAGACTTATGTCACGGTAGAGCTCGACAGTCCCAGCATCTTCAGAGGTTATAATTTCCTGGTACAAGTATACGCTATACATGCTAATAATTTTTTATTTCGTCATGGAAAATAACTAATAAATAATTTATTTAATAATTGTTATTTGAATAATTCCATTTTTATTTTATTTATTTTAAAATAAGGTTTTATTTTGTACACAATGAATAAAACAAATATTTTTAATTTATAAACACTATAACAACCTTTGTTACCATTTCAAATTAATATATAAATAAATAGTAAATAAAAAAACTGTTTGACTTGAAAATTACATATTTGTATTTATAGCTAATATTAAAATATTATATAAATAACAAACTTTGTTTTATTTATTTCACAGTTCCTTTGTTTCGTGTTCACCTTTGTTCGGATTTTTTATATAGGTCATAAAAAAATACAAAGTATGTTAAGAATTCCAAGAAAGACGATAAAGACTTAACAAACATATGTTATTTATTACCTATTCTAAAAGTATTATTTATTTGATAATTCACTGAAAAAAACAACATATCTCGTGTAAAATTCTCGTGTCACAATGCTCGTTCCCGTACTCCTCCGAAACGGCTTGACCGATTCTCATGAAGTTGTGTGAGCATATTGAGTAGGTCTGAGAGTCGGCCAACATCTATTTTTTATACCCCATAGTGATAAGGGTTGTTCACAATTAAACTTTTTTTTTAATTTTTGAACGAAATTTTTTATTTTTTTATAATGTGGCATCAAAAAATATATACAACCCTATTTTTTTTCTTTTTTATCAGCAACCCCTATTTTTTTTATATATATGTAAACAAAATACGAGTGTATGTTTGTTTCGGCTAATATCTAAAATGGCTGAACCGCGTTTAACGGGACTTATTGGCAGGCAGCTGATGTAAAAGTAACTTAGGGAGGCAGGGCGCTCCCAGGGCTTTAAAATTTTGTCATAGTTTCTTATGATCTTCCTTACGCAGACGGAGTCGCGGGTAACAGCTAGTATACTATAAAATATAAAAATAATGTATCCAAAAACTCCGTATATTAAAGATAGAAAAAAGGAGCCGAGTGACAACATAATTATGTTAAAATAATAAAATTCCTCAAAAAATTTTTTTTATGTAAAAAAAAAGTATCCATTCAAATCAAAATGTATCTCATGATATATATACATAGTGTTATAAATAATCTTTTATTTTTCGGGACATTTCAAACGATGATAACATTATAATATATAAATATTCTTTCCTTAATTTAAATTAACTTTAAATATTATAGTAATGATTTATTTATTGTATAAATCAATTCACACAAACGACAGACGTGTTTACTCGGCCTTGTTACAAATATGGTGACGTATGTTGACCGTAATTAAATGTTTAACATATGAATCAAGATATAACATATATATATAAAATATCTATTGTTAATACTTTGTTTGTAGAACAAAATATAGATTACTTATCATTCTTAGAAATAACATATAGTGTGCTAAAACAATATATAAGAACATTTGTACAAAATACTACTTATGAGAATCGAGAACCGGGTTAAAGTACAGCTTGTATGTTCTTATATTGAAGCTAAATTACTATAAAGTCTCATCAAAATCAGTGCAGTAATTTTGTATGGACTAGCACCAAATGAATATTAGTATAAGAGATTGTTTATCGTTAAATAAGTTTTTTTTTTGTCAATCAAATACAAGTCACGTTATCATAAATAGATACGTATTTAACATTGGATTATTTTTTTAGTAACGTTCAGGTTAGATTTCTTTAAAGATCGTAATAAAAGACGTGTTTGTAATGTCTATAGTTTAATTCTAACTTACGATCAGGCGTATATTTCTATGAGGTATCTGTAACCCGAGCCGCGCTCGCTCTTGAGTTTTATGTTCACGAATGGAAACCCAATGCCTCCTCGGTTTATCGAGGGTTCAGCCAGTCCGTTGTCCAGATCCCTTATCGCTATCCCCTTGATCTTCTGGTCTCCCACAGGATATTCGAAGTAGATCTCCTGCTCCCGTTTAATGAGCGGTATACCACCAGCTTCGACCGTCTTCTCGTATATTTTCCTAGCATTATATTCGCCGACCTGTCCCACGAAAACGCTTTTAGCGCACACAGCACTCACTATTGCGAATAGTATTAATATTTTAACGAACATGATGTCTGTTTTAGTCTCCACTGCGACTTGTTATGAGTGAGGTCGCGTAAGTCGCTTTACAAGGAAGCAGTCTCGGCTTACATGGTGCTAAAATCTCGATCATTAAGTATATAAAATGTCTAAGCCAATAATCATTCCTATGTTTTTTCTTCTTTTGCATTTAAAATGCTTTGATATGTACTAGGTCTCAGTTTTTCTATTATTAATTAATTTTGTCTCAATGTTGACTGACCTTGACCGTTAAAATTCGTAACCAGATTAACAGGACTGGCTTGTCTGAAGTTTACAAGCATTGTGGTAGGTAACTTGTGTATTATATAGTCTATAGACTTATTTCTTCCAATAAAAAATGTCCATATATATATATAACGACATATAAACCTCTCACATAAAATTAATTCACATTAACTAGTATCACTGGATCGCGGACAGAGGTCGACATCTGACTCAGTGTTACATCCGATGAAAACAGACTCTAATGCACAGGAATAGGGTTGAATATCGTCCGATATGAGAGCAGACAATTTATTTAATGCCCCAAATGTGTGATTAAAATCAGCTAAACAATGAATGGTTGTGGTAAAGAGTCGACTTTATATATTTGTATGTTATTATATATATAATAAAAAATATTATAAAATTTGTATGGAGATAGCTCAGTCAGCTCTGATTACTAATAATTCGTGTATAGAAACGAAGTAGAAGAATTGAGGTTGGTCGAGAAATGATAAGAAGCCTTCCGTTTTCATTGATAAAAAACGTCCGTATAGATGCTTTACAACAACGTATGTTTCCACTGTCAATTATTTGTGAACTATTGCCTGTTTGGAAATTTTAGAAATATAGACTTTTAAAAAATTAACATTATTTGGATATTTTTCCGAACATTATTTAAAGATTATATCAATACCGTATCTAATACACGATCAGTATTATCATTGCGCGGTGCAATCATATCGTTTGGAACATTTTTACTAAACGATTTATTCTATGTACTATCACGAAAAAGCTATATGAATATGTGTGTGGGTAATTTTAGGATAATCTCTTATCTGATGTTATCAATAATCAATGATATCTTTATCGATCACACAAGAAACAGTACGATCCAAAATGGCCGCCTATATTTACGTTATCCTAATGGTGCTTTATGGTGTGAATACTGAGAGTGTGTACGAAGGAGAGCGGTACATTGGTGACAGATTAGTGCATGAGAGTGAACACGTTAAAATACCTTATTACTTCATAAGGACATCTGATGTGGCGTTCCCTAAATACAACGAAGATGACGGCTATATTATAACAGCTATTGATGTTATAGACAACTCCCATGAAGGTGCGACTGCTGAGATTGATTATGGCGGTGTGGGAATGACTTACGCAAATATACATTTAAGAAGTGCTTTATTCTGTGGTTTCAATTACACTATAAGGATATACGGCGTTAAAATGGACTGATATTGTGACGTTTACCTTCATGATTTTTTTTTATGTTAAACGCCTTCCAAAAGGTGATAGCAATGCGTGTAAAAAATGACTTAACTATTTATATTTTTTCAGAAATAAATTGAATAAATAATATAATATTTTTATTACTGTAACACGTATTTTATATAAACTTGTGTTAATAATAATCAAAGAAAATTAAAAAGCTAAGGTATTTGTTTTAACTTTCTCTTTTTGACTCTCATTTTTTTAATTAAAAAGTAATAAATTTATTTACATTATTATCCCATTATAATAATCATATTGTTTTTATTTGACCAGCAAAGCTTATTCTATAAGAAGGTATAATTTCTAAGAGGTTTTAATGAACCTAGATAGATTCAATGAAAGACTAATTTGGCATTTAGTTAAGTATATATAAGTATTTCAAACTAAAATTAAGGTGTACTTTTAAAGAAAATAACGACGTCTTTATATGAATATTTTAATATTTTTGACCAAATTATTAATAAATAAATAAGAAACTACATAATAGTTACAATTGAAAAACAATCTGTTATTGATTAATTGTTACTATAAGGCATAAGCTTGTATGGATCAAAGTCATTGCTGAATAAATGTTCCGTATTATAATTACTTATAGTATTAAATTATTCTGGACATTAATTTGAGATCTTTAAGCCTTTCTTATAATCTATTTATAAGTAAATTTATGCTTATCAATCCAGTTGTGTCACGCGGATTTGCTTGGTACGATGTCAATCGATATATATATATATATATGATTAATTTATTTTCTCTTTTTATTATATAATATCGTAATAGTATCATCCTATCTATACATAGGTATGTATAACTAATAAATATATGTACGCATTTTAGGCGAGCGTAAAAATATAAATCTATTGATATGATATTAGTTTATCGTGACGAAATAGCGTCCATAGACCATAGATAACGTATAAATGAAACTAGTATTATTCGGATTTACTACGCGGATTTTGAATGTCTGTCAGTTGGTCCTTGTTATTTATCATCTATCTATCTATCTATTTAGATGATAAATAACAAGGACCAACTGACAGACATTCACACCTCGTCTGCCCGTGATCACGGTTGCTGCAAAGTAACCGAAACGTCGGGATTATGTAGTTTTTAAATAATAAAATCCGCGTAGTATATCCGAATAATACTAGTTTCATTTAAATGAATACTCGCGAAAATCTTAGATCTCATTATAGATAACGTAATAAGAACTGTGAGGTTCTTCATAAAAAAAGTAACACGAATCAACGTCTAAAAAGGTTTTATTAAAAACAAGAAATTTTAAAATCATGGATTAATCAATAATATTGTATGTAAAACTTTTGTTAAAAGTATGTATACATATAGTAAATGTTTATTACGGTTTTATATGTATTACAAGTAAAATTCAGAGCACGCGACCAATAAAGACATTAAACTTTTTGGCTACGATTCCTTTTACAACACCTGAACCGTCTAGACCTAGCTGTTTATATACAAGTGAAACAGCGAGCAAACACGAATGTAACATAACGTATATGTACTGAAGTGAATAGAATTATATTCTTATACACATATGACGTGTACATATAAATCGCAGCGCCTGTTTGAATTATTTGTATTGGGTAAATTGATTGTGGGTTACGTATTATTTGTTTTAATATTATTATTTTTTTTGCTAAATATACGGCGATAGTTTGTGTTGTGTTTGGAAGACTTGAGAACGAAATTTGATAAACAACCTCGCTGGTCGACTGAAACCTTCAATGAGGATGTTAGAATGTTATCGAAATATTTATAAAAAAAAAATAACAAAACTTGTCTATGATCTTGGTCTATTTGTTGACGATAGGAATAAATTATTCTGTTTGAAAAAGTCAACCAACGATTTTAGAGGCTCTTTTATAACGGAATGATGGAAATGAGGAAGAAGGTGGCAGCAGTTAAGAAAATTAATTTTATTTTAGAACACTACCAGTGGTAGAAGCGATAGAAAATGCACACATACGCCATATCTCACTCAAAGAACCTCTCGTTAAAGAGGATTTAACCATCGATGATTTGAGTCACTAGCCCCTGAATGAGGTTTACAGGAAGCTGGTACTGAAATCCTCACAGGTGTAAGCTATACTCCAGAAGCGAGCCAACTTTTACCACATAAAATTGTACCCTGAAGGTATCAGAGCAGTATTCATATGATTTGTTTAGCTGATCCAGCTCCTCCGAGGATAATTTGGAAGCTTCTTTACGACCGCAAAAAGAACATAGCCTGAAATGTCGATAACAACATACCGATTTTGGCTGGATTAAAAATTTGCGGAATATGACGAATGTCTTCTTTTTGTGTATTGAACTAACAAAACGTTAGACTGAACTAAATAAAATCAATCCTATGATAAAGTCCATTTATAACGAATGACAGGCCGGAGATGAGTAGCATGAACATTGTTAGTGATGGCAAGGATTACGTCTTACAGAAATTCCACCGCTCCATTCTCTAGCAAGATCCAAGAAGTATAAGTTTCGGATGGAAACCGCTTTCGTCTCTCCGCCATAACACAGATACATTTTATAATACAGATAACAACACAAATAAAACCAATCTTTTGACAGTGACATTTATATTATAAATACAGATAGAAACTTAAGACGAGCTCTTTGACAGTGACATTGACGTTTATAATACAGATGATAAATATTTACGGAATACTCACAACCAGCTGCCGTTAGTCCAGGTGTCTCTCCGCCTGGCGTCGCCGCTCACAACAATCACTAGCAACATCAGTGCGATAGATAACCCCATTTTATATCACATCTTGGAACACTTCTGATACAACAACTAGGTACTTAAATCACTTTACAAATATCAATGGAATTATAATAATAAAAATATATATAATGAAATATGAATGGCTAAGAAAAAAACTCTTTAATATTCATTGTTACGCCTCGTTCTGTTTATTCGATTTTGTCAAACAAAAAAATAGTGTCCGCAGACAGAGGTTGATAAATTATCTCCGTAAAACTATACATAAAACTCTTTATACTAATTTGTTTGATCACAAAATTATTTATTATATATATGAGATATTAAAAAAAAAAACAAATGACACTAGTTGAGCTGTTAAAACTGAATTAACATAGAGTTCGTTGACCTGTTAAATTTATTGTTATTGTATTAGGGTCAATGATATGTCCATTAAGAGACTCATAACATATTATATGTTTATTGTAAATAGACAAATAAAAACAAAAAAAAATTAATAACAATGCGATAAAAATTTATTATTTCCTTAGATATATTTTTCTTAAAGGGATCTACCGATTTTGATGTGGTTTCTTTTCATTTGAAAATCAGTTCTCGACCGTATTCAGCTATCACAGTCCCAGCAGCGTAAGAGTACTAGATCTTTTTAAAATAACATAAGTCATTTCGGTCTGCGATTATTCGACAAATAACTCAGCGTCAATAACATTGTAAAATGACAGTTAATGTGTTCGGGTTTTTTTGTCATTACAGTCTTAATACTAATGTTTTGAATCTTTTTCTTTAAAAAAAAAATCTTAAATTTTTTTCTTTTAAATCTTAAACTAATTGTATCTGTAATTTACATGGCTCTCTGATATAACGTATGTCTATGTTATTCATAATTTAACTGACTATTAAAAATTTAACCTCATTCAAAACTTAATTAACTGTCTAGCATTAACTGAGACCTGCCACTTATATAAATATATGAGGTGAACGGTCAAAATTATTTGGTTATATAATAGAATAAAAATTTCTTACTTTATTAATTATTTTAAAATAGTGTCCATTTCAAAGATGTTTCTTCAATGCTTTGAAAGGAACAAGTTTTAAATGTAAAAGTCTTTTTTTACATTCGTTTCTAACAAAAGATTCCAAATATGTATCAAAAATCCAAGTCCAATATTCAGAAAAAAATATCGATTATTAATCGATTAATAATCGATTTCCAAGTATCTTTCCTTGCTACGTATAAAAACTACCTTCGTCAAAACTCTCTTTTATTCAAATGTTACTGGAACAATAGCGAGGACTAAGTCCAAAACAACATACGAATTAAATCTATTATATAAAAACCAATCTAGACTTATATATATTATCTTTATTTATATCAAATATGTTATTAAAATTGATATTTACGAGAAAAAAAACCTTGCTGAGATAGATTTCGTTAATCGGTTTAACCCTTAATTATAACGTGGTGTGCTCATGAGGGGGTGGTTCTTAGTATTTCATTATGACAGACGAGATGGTGAGTTGACCTTTTTTTGTGAAGTTTCTTACAGCGAAGGTAGAGTTTTTTAAATGTTAGTTTGATATGAAGTTAATTTCAGTTTATACAACGATGGAATTTAAATTAGAACGTCCAGAAGGAAAAATTCATACACGAGGATTCGAACCCGCTATCCTTATAATGTTGCGATCAGTGGCTTTACCCATTAAGCCATCGTGTCCTGTATCGGACAGGTGAATAAATTTGTCGTCCCGATATAAAGGTTGCCTGTTTAGAATGACCAATTATATATATATATATATATATATATCACATAAGTTAGAAATAAGTTACGTTTACCCGACAGCTCAAATATTCCCGTTCAAAAATCTTCGCAAATGGCATGGCTTATCCAAAAAGTTAGCGTTTGTTGACGAAAAAACCTCATTGTAAATATTTATTCGCTATAATTGCTTAGTACGAGTTTGTACCATCACACAACATACTACGCGTTTCCTTATTGTCATTAAATAACTTACATTGATGCTGTAGTTGAAGATTTACGACTGAAAAAACGTTAACGCTCGACACATAGTGTGACCATGCCAACTCGGTGTAAGCAAATAGATTGATAAGTTAGACATAGCATGAAAAATATCACTCACTATCAACAATCGGTCAAAAATTTTCAGCTAAAAGACAAAAAAAACGACTTAATATTTTGTTACCAAAAACTTAAATTATCACCTATTTAGTTTTGCTAATTAAAATAATATATACATACCGCCTTTTCTTTCATATTATTGATATACAACGGATAGGAGTGAAGTGTATAAAATAATGTTATTATGATTTACAACACACGATTACGACACGATTTATTTATACGACACGACATTCGAGATAGTTTGAAAGCTTTGTTCAAAACAAATGCACACAATACACATTTTCATATAAACCGATGTTTTAAATTTCTGGGTTTCTTTATAGTTTACAACATGTAATATATCGTCTTTTGTAAAAGAAAATATAATTAAGTACATATATATATAAAAAATAATTAAAAGCATTTAATTACAATTAAGGGTTATGTAACAAAAAAATATATAAATAAAAATCTTTATCGTCTGCATATTACTATTTAAACATTTTCTTATTTTTGTAATTCGTTCATCATGTATAATATTAGTTATACATTTAGTAAAAATGTGTTCCGCTTGTATCAGAGACGATATCAGTAAGTTATTTCTATATGTAAAATCCGAACTATTTAAGAAGTGAATAAAAATTGTGAGTTCAAAAATCTCTGTACGGTTAAAAACTTAACGTGTTTCTCTCATTTGAATATTAACATCATTTGTGATGCTGTTTTAACCGGATAATTGAGACATCTTCACGTAAATAATATATACACGTATATGGTGTGGCTCACTAGTACATTTTTATATATTTAAATTAGTTATGAAACGGAAATATTTGCCTCACATAACTGCTTATTAGAAAATGATGAAACGCAAAAGAATATTTTTCATGTATTTCTATTAATAATTAATAAAATTATCGTTAATAAAAATTAATAGCGATTTATGGATTAATCTTAAATATTCATCGTGTTAAATTTATTTGACGTCCTCTTATGATTCCATTAAGAACATAGATATATAGATACTCAATTTAAACAATTAAAAAATCTTTGTATTTCATAAAAAAAAAAAAAAAACTTTTAACACTGACACAATATAACAGAACAAAACTGTTCGAAATTTAAAATATTTATAGCGTCGGTAACGTATTTAAAAATATATTATTATTTTGACTCATATATATAAACTCACAAATCACAATCACACACCGATGTTAGGTTCGCGCTGTGTCGGTCACTACGTGCGTCCTTCGCGACGTTTGTAATAAAACTAAGTTAGTTCACAACTCACGAGCGACTCGACAGAACTAGTTTGTATCATTAAATTATTTTTTTTACATTGTTTTTTATACCAGGGTTTGGTATTTGGAATCATATCATACGGGAACGATAATGGAATTCTATATCGTAGTGATTTAAAGCAAGTCAATATTATGATATATTTTTATTTATTTGATTAACACACATTTGTTATGGAAAAAATGTTTAAGTTACGTTTTTACCGACTCAAGAAAAGGTATTGCGTTTGTTATGCATCTGTCATGATGATGATTTTGATTAAAAATGTCATGCTATTATAATGACGTAATTGTTATCACGACTTAATAGCTAGTAGTCCTTCAGTGCACTGAACAGAGCGGTAGAAAAATACATGAGAAATTTTGGCAAACGCCTTGGACGCTCTTAAGATCCACCTGTTCTAAAAAAATTAATCCCATAAAGTAACCGGCTATTTTTCCCGGAGAGTGAAGGCAACCGGCTATTTTTCCCGGAGAGTGAAGGCAACAGTCTTATTTAGAATAACTTACTCAGGCCCCCCTGGTTGTGATGCTATGCCTTATTCACCTTCCATCTTTCATCATATGTCATACGTACTTTGGTACGTAAATAAAATTCGTACTAGACTCGGATGATCTAGAGTCTAGACCAGTCTTTCCCAAAGTAGGCGGTAACTGGCCCTCATATCATATAAAGACAGTAAAATACCCTGAAAAAAAATGGCAGCGTTGTCTAGCGGCATTCGGGTGATTCGTTATTTTGTTTAGCTATAAATAATTTCATAAAAAATTCCTTCACAAAAAAATAATTTAATCTCAAAATAGACAAGAGACAAAATAAGTTTGTGGACCAATATTTTTTGGATAAACTATGCGTGATTTTTTTTTTTTTTTTTCTTAAATAAATCACGCGTAGTTTATCCGTAAAATATTAGTTTCATTTAAATGAATAAAACTCGCGAAAATCTTAGATGTCATTAAGTTTGGGAACCTCTGATCTAGACATCCGTTCAGACTAAGATTTCGACTTAATTTACTTAATTCATAGACTGTAATTATATCACAGTGATTGTTTGACGGGCGTCAATGTTGGACTATAACACTCGTCACATAGAGACACCTTCATGGGATAATTGATCAATATTATCAATCGATTCTGACTTCACGCCCGGACCCGAGACTTCACTCGTCACCGCACGTGTTATATATATAAAAATTTTTATAAGAACAAATAATATAACCATTTAATATTCAAGTATAACAGACAAAAAAAAAACCCGAGTATTTGAAAAACACACTTTAAAAGTGTTATTGGACCATACAGATTATACATCAGTTTACTACGTCACAAAAATATTGTTTTAAACTCGCTTTATATATATATATGAGTTTTATTACAATTTGTTTTATATCTTATATTTTAAAACATATTAATATTTTTCAACGCATAATATAAACCGTAACAAATTTAATCAAATTCATTTCTACAGTTATAAATCAGTGTTGCCAGCTTGAGAGTTGAAACACGTTGACAGTTGGAAAGCTGTTTATGGCAACACCGTGATTGTGTAAAGAAGATTATTGTAAAACTAATACCTGCCTACAGTTTTCCTCGTAAATGAAACATTAATATAAATCTATATGAAGCGTTCATCATAACATAAATAATAAAAAATAAAATACTTAACATTTGTAAATGGTGATATATCAACGTGTTCTCTAAACCCAGTCTATCTGAATGAGTAAGCTCCATGGCAATAGAAAAAGTTATCCCGCTGAAGAAAATATAGAATAATAAACGTTTTATTACATGAATAGTAAGTTTAAATGTTATATACATATATATATATATATATATATATATTAATATATATCCTTTCAATATTACAATATTACTTATAATAAATTCAATAAAAACAGTAACTATATTTATACTTATTGTATTTTTTACAAAAAGGTTGCGTGCTCATGAATGAGTGCCCTTACCACGGGTAGAAGTAGAACTACACTCGAAACGTTTCGACTCGTTTGTTCGTAAACACTATAAAGTGAAAAGGTTAATGAATGAGTACTAACTCACCATATTTACTGAGACTACACACACATGGTAAGCCAGGATTCAACTGAAAATGTACTTTACTCTGAAGACTAATACTCACTTTTTATTAGTGCTTAGTCCAAGTCGGCATCGTTATCGTATGGTGATATGGAACGTTAACATTACTAACGTATGTACGTTATTGGATGCAAAACAGGTAACTCTACGTGTATGGTATAAAAATGGAAACTTGTACTAAGTTTCGAATACAAATCATTTAAAAGTAAAAAACGCTGTACCATCTGTTTTTATTGTTTCAGTTAACGACGACAACACGTATTAAGGACGGTTCGTAACAAACTGACAGTTACGAAACATTGTATATTCATATTTAATATATCTAAGTGCGATTCCTCTTATAACAACCTCTATGCTTTATTTGAGAGAGTTTTCAAGTTTATAAGTCGAGTCTCGATGAGAACAGACACGTAGTAAGGGCTTAATGTTATATCAAAACAAATATACGCCGTAAGAGATAAAATTAATGAAGAATTTTGATAATTTTACAAAATTCCCTTATATTTTAAAAAAATTTATACAAATAAATATACTGTAAGTTATTTATGAAATTTGCTTGTATACTATAAATTCAATCTCAAATTAACTTTACACATTTATAAAGATAGGTACTTAAAAATTAATTGTAATTTAATTTTTTTTTAAATAAATATATATACAATGGAAAACTTATGGCATTCTCATTGAATCTTCCAAGGACACATTGTCTATATAATAAAAACATTCAAATAGTTTTTTAAATGTGTGAGTATAAAATATAAATACACACAAAAATATCGCGTTTATAAAATTAAAAAAGGATTTTTTTATTATTTTGTCTTTGATTATTCTTAAGGACAAATAAATTTCATCAAAATGGATACAGCAAGTCAATGTATAATAAGAAATATGAAAATAGACATCACATTCAAACTTTTTATCATAAAAAATGTGAGCATTGTATATAAATACTTTAATATGAAAAATCTGAATTTTCGATTTCTTTATTTTCTATATACTACAAATGTTTTTATAAACAATAAGAATATATAAAATATTTTTTTAATCTTACTTTGAAATTAAATTTATTAAACAAACCAAGTATATAACACAAAGTCTTATAAAATAATTATTGACCGTAAAATATAATTACTTCAGATGTATTTAATTCTTTCCCACATCCATCTCTGTGCTGACTGTCGACCGCTAGACGCTAGACAAAACACGCAGGACCACTTTACCGACTTCAACAACATGCTATCTTATTGAACATACTCTTATGATTGTTTTAATTCATTATTTATTAACAAATAAATAAATATATATAAGTAAAAAACAATTAATATTGGGACAGGTAACATGATTTAGAAATATTGTCTAGCAATGTTTATTTAATGTTTTGGTAAGACTATATTAGGATTTTTAATATAAGCGCCATCTATTTTTTCATTTTATATACACATAAAACACAAGATCTATCAAATATCTGCTGACCGACGTGTGGCGCTTTCGTCTCATTTTGCTATCCGTCACTAGATGGCGTTGAAACATTTTTTCAAATGGTTTGTTACTTTTAGTTATAAAATTACCTGTACAGATCAAACCATAGAAATTTTGATGCATTATTAATTTACTTATGTTAACAGTAATAAAATATTATCAAGTTTTTTTGTGTCTGCTTTTGATTTCTCAAATCCGTTTTTCAACAAAACGGTGCTAGTTTTAATTATATAAATTATATCTCTATGATAATATTGAATATATATTTTTTTAATTGACAGATATATACAAAGTAGTTCATGACAATAATCTACATAGTTTTTAATTTTTTTTATATTTTCACACAAATATTTCTATAATCTAGTTTTCCAAATATAAAAATATATAAGATATTCTTTCCTTAATTCACAAAGAAAATAAATATCATATTATGTGAACAAGTTTACAAATAATTTCGAAGTTGTACCCACCGCGTCGTGATTTAGTGGCAGTCTGATATGACTTTTAATGATATGAGTATAAAGTGTATATTTACATGATACGGAATCGCGTGTACCATATGGCAACGTCTCAGGTAGGCGGGAAAAAAATACTACAAAAACAGAGCCTCCGGCTGTCATGTCGCGACGAAAAAAAAATATTATGTGAATCATACGTTCAAAGGAATGTCGGCGGAAAGCATGTTCGAAATTCAAATTCGGATCACGCATCGACAAACTTATTAATATTATTTGGAATTAAGTTTACGTTATGTTGAAATCTTAACGAGAAAAAAAAATATTGCATTTAAATAATGTTTCTATAATGGTCTTAGGTTTTTTCTAATGAAAGTTTTAATAAAAAAAATTAATTGTTACAGAATTTTTATTTTCTGTTCTAAACTTCCTATTTTTAATATTTTAAAACCTAGAATATTATGATTTTCCAAATTCGAATGTTTTATCATCTATAATATAATGTGATTATATATAAATAAAAAATGTTTATATTCATATGCGGCAATAAACGTTTACATAATTTTATTAAAAAAACTACGCAATACCGATTCATATATATCAATACGAATAAAGAACTATAGAATGTATAAACAACCAACAAAAATAAGTTTTTTTAACACCATGGATTTATAAGACCAAAGAGGTTTCTATCATTTAATAATTATAAAGTCAAAAACAATATGTTATTTAAAACACGAACCTATTTCCCGATGAATTAAAAAAATGTAATTTTAAAAACAGAACGAGTCAAGTGGAACGGTTGACTGCACGCACAACGCACACATACACAACAGCTGATTTACATTCTATGTTTACAGCAAATTGTCATTTAAATTTCAATCTTATCATAAGTGCAGAAGGTTTATATTTATTTATAGCATCATTTACAGAACACTCCTTTATTATTTAGACACTAAATAATTTTAGTATCTATCAACCTATATATAGGGTCGCTTTTACAATGTTAGTATTATAGGGTGCTTCTATTGTATCACTTACTATTGATTAGGAAATTTGAACTATAACTTAATGATATAGAGTTCATTTTTGTGATAATTAAAGGAAGTTTCCTATTCGGTATTCGAATACAGCTGCTTATGGAGTGATAAGTGTGTGTAATTTTACCTGTATTATAATTTAAACATGGCCGGCTTATTTTTATTTCATTATAATTAATTATCACATTTTAGGCATATTTTTATAAAATATCAAAAACATATTTTTTGGGTATTTAGCGGTACTGGTATAATTTATGTTTATTATAAAGTTAATGACTCATAAAAATACATTACCGTTTAGTAAAAAATTTTTAAGTTTTGAGACTTATTTGAAATGTCAGTATTTTTCTTTCTTTGACTGTAAACGTGGTTACTAAAATATATGAATTTTATTATTTCATTTGTTTATTGATTATAAAGTTTACCTGTAATATGTATTTTAAAATGGCCTAACCGTTTCGCAGGTCTCACTAGTCATATCCTTGGCTGGCAAGGTTTATCACGACAAACAATTTCCGGTTTCATATCATCATTTTTTTGTATAACAATTTAAATATCATTAAAAACATCATAACTCTGCCATTTAAGTCACGAAATGTTTTTTAATATTGCATTAATAATGAGAAACTTTAAACTATCAATTCAAGCAACCAAACAAAAAAAAATAACGCACTGTAAATTTTAAAAATGGAACCGTTCCTTTCTGGGCCGATTGAATTCGAATTTCGAATATCATATTCAGCCAGCAACCGGTTGCCCTTGTAATAGTTGGCCGATGTTATCAGGCGGCCAATTAACTGGACCTGTGTCATAGTCCGTCGATTTCCTTATGGCCATATCCTTAAGAGTGTCGCGAGCAGTGATAGGGGTCATTACAAAATGGTCCTAAATCGTCGGCAAGTGCAACGCGAACGAAAATATACGGCGCGCTGAGTTGTTTTGCCGCCTTATCACTAACTTCATAGATTAATAAATTTTATTTGACATTTTATACTTAACGTTATCCGTCTTTCGTGAAGAACAATTAACAAATGTTTATAATTTATTTGTATAAAATAGTTACTCATGAAACATTAACAGAAATTCAAATACCTATACAGTATAAAAAAAAAAAAAAAGTATAAATTGACAGTAATTGAATATTTTCACGTCTTTCTTAAAAAAAAATTATAAAAAATATGTTCTAAAATAAAAACATTAAAGTTTTAAAAAGTTCTGCAACAGGATTTATAGAGAAATAAAACCACGTATAAATCCGTAATAGTCATAAAGACAATTAATCACGAAGGTTGACGTTTTACTTAAGAAAACTAAATCTATTACATTCTTATAAAGATCTTGAATTATTTCTACAACCTACTAAAAGACTTGTGACTGTCCAAAACTAATATCAAATCCTCCTTATAACGTTTTTTCGAGTTGACAGTAGCTGTTAGCCCTATTGGCTTTTACAGCGTCACCGGGAACCTTATAACGTACTTCGAAGGCAACCCTAGTAGGTTCGTTTCAAAATTGGTTAGGTAAAAGAGCTTAGACGGTGAAGGTGAGCGTTTAACGCGCCCTTGATAGGGGAACCTTAAAATTACACCTGGGTCGCAAGTTCCAGGGACTGTTGAAGCTCCTCTTCCTGCAATGCGATGGACCCGGGACCCGCACGGTGAATTCATGAAATGCTGAGAATTTTCATCGTGTCTGAAAATGATACCAAAGTTGAGGAAAATATTAGAATTTAAATAGAAACAATCATCTGAAAAGCGATATTCCAATTATATATTGCAATTTGTGTTGTAATTCATATATTCTTAAGATTTTTTCGTTTTTGTGTCCGAATAAAGAAACGTCAAAATTTGACAAAATCACAACAGCTGCTAAATGAAACTGAACTTTGTAAAATATCAAGATTCAATAAATTATTGATATAATCTGTGGGTAAAATTTGATATATTTTTGTTTTAAAGTTATACTCAGCATGAGATTAATGACGAAAAATAGTTAACTCCTGCGACTGTTATTTAGTTAACTTGTTAATACTTGTTTTAATAAAACTAAAACAAGTTTAAACATGAAGAAAAAAACTTAAAACGCTTTGTTTTGTTTTGAATTAAAATTTTGTTTTTAAATGGACGGTTGGTTATTTCGCACTTAAGTAACGTTTTAATAATATTATTAATTATATGAGATTTAAATATAATCTAAATGTAAATAGTAACGCAATCAATCCAACATATAATGTAATTCATGTACAATGTACAAAAAGATGATGTTTCACGACATGTCTAAAACACCTGAATACAAAAAACATTCAAACAGATAACATAGAATTTACAGTATGTATAATAATCATAATGTTGTCGGTTCTGTGTTATTGTTAATCTCTGTATATCGTAGCCCGTGTGGCGGGGGTGGTGGTGCGGGGCAGCGGGGCGGCGGGGCGAGGGAGTGGGGAGTGAGGGGGGGTCGGCGGCGGTCTCCGGGCTCCAAGTTAAAAATGCCGCCGCAGAGCCTCCGAATCGATACACCGCGCGTTACGTGCGTCAGCCAATAGTAGGACGGCGGGAGGGGAGCGGCGACGACATCGTCAGTAGAGCGCCGCGGGCCGAGCGGAGCGGTCGTGCGGCATGACGTGGTGACGGTAACGTTGAGATGACTGCGTGGACGGAGGAGGTGCTGTCCTGGCGAGACGAGCTGGGCATCACCGAACTACATACCAACCGGAGGAAGAACAGAACCGCGCCGTATAGACTGCACCGGCCGCACCTTGCGAGTCACGTGCCGGAGCCCGAGGTTCAGGGGACGCATATATCGAGGCTGTACCCGGAACTGCTCGCTTTGATCTTCGAAAGACTGCCGGTGAGGGATAGAGGCAGGGCGGCTCAAGTGTGTCGCTCGTGGAGGGACGCCGCGGACAGGCGGTCCGTGTGGCGAGGTGTCGAGGCCGCCTTACATCTTCGCAGGCCTGCCCCCGTTCTGTTCGCGTCGCTGGCGAGGCGAGGTGTGAGGAGACTACAGGTCCTGTCGCTCAGACGAGGACTAAGAGACGCGGTAGCAGCTCTCCCGGGCTTGGAGTCGCTGTCGTTGAGTGGTTGTTATAGTGTTACGGACGCGGCGTTAGCGAGCGCCTTCGCCACAGAGTTACCGGCTCTTAAACGATTGGATCTGTCTCTGTGTAAACAAGTTACGGATTCTTCTTTGGGGAGGATAGCGCAGTCTCTGAAGAACTTGGAGGAACTGGAACTGGGAGGGTGTTGCAATGTGACAGACACGGGACTGTTGTTGATAGCATGGGGGCTCAGGAAGTTGAGGAGGTTGAACCTCAGGTCGTGTTGGCATGTCAACGACGACGGTATAGCGCATCTCTGCGGAGGCGGAGAGGCGAGAGGCACACCGGAGTTAGAGCATCTAGGACTCCAAGACTGCCAGAGGCTGACGGACGAGGCGCTGAAGCACGCCGCTACAGGTCTTCCTAAACTGAAATCCATTAATCTATCTTTCTGCGTAGCCGTCACTGACGCCGGGTTACGACATCTGGCGAGGTTACCTCACTTGGAGGACGTGAATCTCAGAGCGTGCGACGGAGTTTCCGACGCTGGTGTTGCACATTTAGCGGAGAGCGGCAGGCTGAGGGCTCTGGACGTGTCTTTTTGCGACAAAGTCGGTGACGAAGCCCTGTCTCACGCGACTCTCGGCCTGTCGGGTTTGAGATGTTTATCGTTGAGTGCGTGTCGCCTCACGGACGAGGGTCTGGAGAGGGTGGCTAGGTTATCGCAATTAGAGACACTTAATATAGGCCAATGTACTCAAGTGACGGACCGGGGCCTGAGAGCCCTGGGGGAAGGTTTGAAGAACCTGAAGGCCATAGACTTGTATGGATGTACGTGCATAACTCACGAGGGTCTGGATCACATCGTGAAGCTGCCGAGGCTGAGTGTTTTAAACCTGGGCCTGTGGCATGTGCGGTGACCGTTAAAAAACTTGTGAGTACGGACATATTATAAGGGAACGGCCATTTTGTTTTGTTATACTGTGATTTAAAATTGTTCCGGCGGCTAGTCGATGAGAAATCCTAGATCTTTTTGTTTATCATTCAACGTAATACTATTAATGTTTCACGAAAAGGTCTGGCATTTCGCTTATTGCTCCATTAGTTAAATTAGTTATTCATTTAATTGTTTTTAATTCGACCTTATGATGCCACCGGTCCGCGGCGTGGCGTTGTTGTAATCTAATGTACTATAATGTAGATATAGCTCATAAACGTACCTAATTTTTAATATTTTTACAGTAATCTTGTACATTCCCGTAATATAGCATTTTTCGTATTTATTAGTTAATGCGATTTGTAAGATTTTTAATATCGTATGAACTATTTGCCAAATAATCTTAATGTATGAACAAACCGAGTCTGGTCATAACTATAAGTTACGTTTCATTTCTCCCCGCCATTTCTTATATTGTAATTTTATTTTTTCATGTTTTTTTTTTTTTATTATTTCTGTGTAAGGTCGAATTAAAATGTCTCCTTTTTTTATTATTTGTTGTACAAAACTATTGTAATATAGATGAATTGTATTAAAAGTCATTGTTTAAGTTGCTATCAGTGAAATTTTATTTATTTACCCTTCAATTATCAATATTTCATACTTAAAACGTTATTTACGTTAATCGTTCCGATGTTATTACTTTATTAACGAATAACACAAACTAATTATATAATTATTCGTATTCCTCAATCATTATTATCGTATTAGGATTTAATTCGACATGCAATTTCAATTTTGTGCCTTTTTTTTGCAGTCTATTAAATTTAATTAATACGCAAGATATTTAACATAATAAGATAAGACGATATTTAATCTTTAATATCAGTATTGTAACTTCTGATATTCAAATAAAATGAGGTAAAATTTTCACTTGATTCACTTGAGATACTTGATTTTTTAAACATATATTTTAATGACAATATTTTTGTAACGGATTTAATGAACTTAAGAAAACTTCTTTTTGGTTAATGGCGTTTCCTTATAGAATTCGCCAATGTCATGAGCCGATATACTGAATTATGTAAAGAATGATATGTGAATGAACAAGGTTGCGACTAGAGACTAAGAACTTTGATACTGCTGAGAATGTTCACCGAGAGCTAAAATGTTGATGTATCTAAAACAATACGATAACGTCTTGTACATGGTTTGTGATATTGACAGTTGACACTAAAAACAAACATGGCTACCTCAAACGTAAACATTGAAATATGTTTCAACATTAAAATAATCATCTATAGCGCTTTCGATATCTTCGACATATTAAAAAATTGCTATTATGAAGACATTTTCAAATGTATTTGAAATTTTCATAAAAACTATTATTCATAATAAATATGTACAAATATGATTTTTGACGTAATTAAGCAAGAGAATAAGTATTTTTTTAATTATCTGTATATTTAAAAGATCTGAATAGACTAGGAGCAGGAATGTAAGGCTCAATGTATATTATTATTCAGGTTTTCTGAACGGAGTGTATTTCTTTTGATCAAACTCTGGTTATATTTGTAAATGGACCTACTGTGTCTGTGGTGTAAAGTCTCGCTTATAAAGAAATGAAGCGAGTCGATATAAAAATAATCGTAGCTTGATATGTTAGAGGGGTATATTATTAAATATTTATTATATAAAAAAAAATTACTCAATCAGACATGAAAACTATGCCAATTCCAAATTAACGACTTCAAAACATAACTTCCTTATTAAATGTTGCCTTTTTAAACTATCCGTCGCTTAACGTCTGACAACAAAATACAACTTAGTGTAACTAATTTTGATATATTATTTTAAATTTTTCTTTATAATGGTATTTAAAATTTATTACAACTCTCACTCGAACTGGTGGAAGAGAAATTTTATGATCTCTTTATATTTTTGTTTATTTTTTCAGTAACTGTCCTTCTAACAATTGAGCTTTGCTTATTGTTTGAATATTCTTCGAAAAATGTGTAACTGTAGTTTTCAAACGAAGGAAATCTTCCGTCTCGCTCACTCTAATGGATAATGTATTGCTCTCTTGCTCTATTTCCCAAAACCATTGTCGCTTCGCGGTTGTAGAAAGAGATGGAATGATGACATACCCGTACATGCGCAAGAGACGGCAACGTTTAAGCCACCGTCGGCAGGATTCATATAACTAGAAAGAAAAAGTTATACTGCTTTAATCCAGCAATAAAACAATAAACCGAAAATATTTCAACGATTCCAAGAACAAAAGCGAAAGCTATAAAAAGATTCAAACAATGCGTTGCTGGGATGATAAGCCGTTATTCACAAATATGCTTCACGACTTTTGTTGTGAAGACGAAATATTTATCATATTTAACAAAATGTGAGTTATTGTCACCATTTTTACTTACAAAAACAAATACACGAAGCAGAAACAATGCGAGATACGGCTAACTATAATTTAAACATATAAAACGTAGAATTAAAGAATCACACGGTATTGCGGGCTGACAGGATAGAGGGAGACAAAAAATAACCGGTACACGTATGAGTGAGATAGAAGATGTTAATGACGTCAAGATAAAATATCAAAAATGTCACCTTTACATTTGACACTTCGAAATACAAAAATTACAATGAGTTTTAATATAAAGCTGATTTGACACTCGCTGACGAATTTTAACAAAATTTTCTTTGTTGTTAGTGGCATCAACTTTGTGTTTTTTTCTTATCATGTGTAGGTATAAAAGAAACAAACAAAGAAATGAGCGTACAAATACAACGGATCAATTAATCTTTAAGTCAATATCAACTGATATCCCTTAGTTATTTTTTTTGAAAATAACTTTTGCTACATTTCCATACATAAAGTAAATTAAACGCAAAATATCGCAGCATGCACTTGTATGTGGATTTCGTTACCTTAATAATTATATAAAAAAAAATCAATACATGAATTTAAATTTTATATAATCTGCCAAGAAACAGACCATAAAATATATTTCTATGAAATCCAATTAAGAATATCTCATATATAAATGTTAAAGTTTGTCACCGACACATTATATAGCTGGCGTACATCAATATATATATATATATATATATATAGGTGATTTTGTCATATGTCCTCAGGACATATTATTATGCAACTGTGAGGTGGCGATAAAAATATATAATACTAATGAAATATATATTGTTTGTATTTACATATTCACATTAATGGAATATAACTAAAGATGACGTCGCCAATACGAGGATAGAAATCACACAACTGAACTGTATTTTAAATAAACAAATTCGTTTTAGAAATCATATGACTACGTATTTTAAATTAAACAACTGCATATAAATTAATTAACCAGTAGTATTAGTGAGAAACTTTACACATTGAATTACGTATCTCCTTCAGGACACTCAAATTTTTTGAGGTGTATATTGAACAGCTGTGTCCTTAAAAAATGTATTGACTGGTAATAATAAAATCAGCCATTTGAATTTGGTTTAGAAAAGTTTAAAAAACATTTTTTTTTAATAAAATGATTTTTCTATGTCTGGAACGACTGGACCGATTTTAATGAGAATCTCACGGGCAGGTACATATTATAAGTAACTTGGGCTACTTCTTCACAGCCTTCCAAGATGAGAAAGTTTTCAATTTGACTGGCAAGGGTTACGCTATTACTACTTCAAATAAAGGATAATTTTATCTGTGGTACTTCCTTCGTCACTAAAACAGGATCATCGATATAAGGAATGAACTTTAATGTTTCAAAAAGAGTTTTAAGTGCATGCAAAGCCAGACACGAGCTAATATTACAGAAATATATTTAAAAAAAAAAAACAATATTATTGTCAAACTGATCTCATAAAATATATTTATTGACAATATAAACCAATCAATATTTTATTGAACAATCTGTAATATTTATACTCTGTTTTATTTTACATGTTCTTCACAAAATACTTTAGCAACTAACGGTCTCATGAAAGTATATATTTTAAGAAAATTTATTACACATATTATTTTCGAATACGGAACCAAGTTTATGAAATCGGTAGCTATATATATGGCTGTATATCTGTCCTACAAGACAGAGTTAACTCTGAACGTTCAACGTTAATGCCCCATGTACTATTTCAAAATTTGGCAAACATATATATGTAAGATTTGTGTTTAAAACTTTGTTATTTCATTATAATCAAACACTTCAAGAGTATTGATATATTTAAATATAATACCTAGTTTATAAATAAAAATCATATTATATTGAAAACAACATACCAAGACTTCATATAATAATATTGTATATATTATATAGACAAGAATAATACTGTATATATATATACGTACAATAACTTGTGGCAAATGTTCATGAGTGTTTCGTAACGGGAAAACAGGCTGATCTCTTGACTGTTTGCGAGTTATTGTCGAGTTAAGAATATAATATATACCTATATATATATTTTATATATTTATATTATCACATGGCATATCATATTACGGATAAATTATTTAAGATATGCACATAATTAAATCAGTTGTTACGCAGAAATGTGGATTGTCTTACTTATATAGTAATTTAATACGGAACCATAAAACGTTAGGAGCGAAAAAAAATAGCACAAGCATTTTAGTTGTATATATCTAAGCCGACATCAAAGTCGCCTTTGATCCGCCGCTATACTACACAATTACGTCGGCTTTGTTTGTACATATTTAACTTTGAGCTAAAAAAAATTTCTAACCTGCAATAAACTAATGAAATTTAACATAAATGATGACTTACAATTGTTCTCGCAGTCCTTTCATTAACTTTATAGATGTCAATATCTTTTGTTTTCTACAATATCTGTTTCCATGCTATACTTATTCTTAATAACAGGGTCGGCTACGAGCGATTGACGTCCACTGTCTTCAGAGAACATTAAAGGAATAATAAAACAATATAGAACCTGTACATCAAATCATTTATTCTTCAGCCTGAGCTGCTGGTGGTATGGATTACGATAGGACGTTATACTTGACATCGGAGGCCTTTAAGTTTTCCGGTATAGAGATGGGCTATAAAAGGATACCAGGATATTTGAAATACCTATATCATTTTAACGCGTTGTGGCTGTATGCGGATGTTTTTGGGGAGTTCTTCTGGCTGTGCGAGGGTATAGCCATGGGGAAGAGTATAGACTTACTGTCTAGGGTCGCGCCATGCTCAGCGCTGTGCATCTTGAGCACAGCGAAAACATTACCGATGGTTACAAATAACGATATATTGAAAGACGCTGTCTTAAAATTAAGAAGACTCCATCAGGGTGTGGATTTAAGGAATAGTTTTGAATGTGATGAATTGATGAAGACGAGCGCCATCCTGAAGAATATTATCACGGTGCTGGTTGTAGGGTTCGTGTGTGCGGTGGTGTTGTTCACGTCGATGCCAGGTTTCCTAATGGCGTATGACTTCTTCACCACCGGCACCTACCAGCTACAGCTGCCGTTCTTCACTAAGTATTTCGTCGACGTGTTCGCTGATGCTAGGATCTATACTTTCGTGTATCTCCATCAGTTTGTGTCGAGTGAGTATGATGATGGGGTGAAGTAAGCTAATGAGATTCTATATATTTTTGTATATAATTGTTGCTGGCCGGTAAAAAAGAAAGTTAACTTACAATTAGTTAATAAAAAAATAATGATCTAAGGACATTTTGTATATTATATATTTTTTTATATAATTAAAGATTGGTATGCGTATGATGATGAGGTAAAGTGAGTTACTAAGAATTTATTATTATAATAGCTGAACTTAGGAACTATAATTTTTAATAAGGTGGGATGATAATCAAATGAGATGTTTATAGTAATTATTACACAGTGTATCAGTCAGTTAAGGTTTTAAATTTTGATTCCCAAAGTAGACCCCTAGTCATTCGGAGTTTGGGATCTGCGTTGGAGTGACGTAATAATGGGGGGTCATAATTCATAAACGGGGGTTCACTAAAATTTATGGTTATTGTTTCATCGTGAAGAACTTAATGTTGGTTTGACTTTGTCAATCGATGTAGGCAGATATTTTTTTAAGCAGCTTCGAACGACTGCTTGTTGTAACAACTTGTATAAGAAAAATGTATTGGAAGCCCTTGTATGTGTGTGCATTGTCAAACTGTAAACGTAAAGTATCACATTCTAAAACAAATAAAACATAACCATAAGCTTAGAGAACTAGTAAGTGACTTACTGAGAATCTTTATTTTAGTGATGGTCACACCACTAACAATGCCTCCGAATACTAATACATCTAAGCACTGATAACTGGTACATCACTAATTTATACCAGAATAACTCTTCCAGCGGTCCTGGTAGGTCTGAACATATTCGCTGCCGATACATTATTCTTCGCGTTCTGCTCGTACGTGAAGATGCATTTCAGGATCCTTGGTCATTATTATGAGAACATCGTGGGACAGAGCGAGGGTGAGACGAGGAACAACTTGAGGAGATGTGTAAGGACACATCAGGTGCTCATAAAGTTAGTTCGTATAACACGTTTTATCATAAAAACAAGACTTATTTAAAAATATTATTTGATGAAAGTAGTAATAGCGGTCTCGTTGTTACGAGAACGGTTACGTTATTATTAATGAATAAAAATTACATGTTGAGAATTAGTAGGAGTTATTAGTTATGTTTAGATGTATATTATCCATTTATTAAAATAATTTTCACTATTTAAAAGACATTTTATAGTATAAGTTAATTAATACATACTTGTTAATACAATCACTCTTAACTTCACTATTGATTTAAAATAAATAATTCATAGGATTCTAAATTCAAAATGTTATTCAATAGAAATATGTAGAAAACCAAAAAGATTCTATATATTTTTATACGTTCATGTCACTGGCCGGTAAACATGCAAGTTAAATTAATAAATAAAAAAATAATAATCCACGGAGGTTTTATATATTATATATTTTTTACATATATGATTATAGATTAGTGAACCAGATCAACATACTGTACTCCAAGTCGACGCTCGTCAACATCATGACGAGTTCTTTTATAATCTGCCTGTGCGGTTTTAATATAACGGTAAAATTGAGATTCATGGTTAATTAAAATTATATTTAATTTTCACATAAGACATTACCTATTAAAATATCTGTTGACATAACAACAGGTTGTAAAGTTTTTTTTTTATATATATTTCTATTTCCTTATTCGAAATTTATTTTTTTACAAACAGTAAATATCCCATTATTATAGGTATTATAATATCCTCTGTTGTAAAGTAGTCATCTGAAACGATTATCAAAGTTAACTTTATGATCATGTATGAACAATTAATTTTAATAGCGTTTTGGTTTAATTATTTAACTGTGTAAGGTTTAAGTTGAGGTTAAAAAAGAAGTAACAATTGATTTTTTATTGGCATTTAAACGATTTATATAATATACTTACTTAGGATTTTAAAATTTATTTTATTTTTAAAAGGATACAAATTTTGCAACTCAGACTAACAATCTTTAATGATACCCTACCAATTTTATACAGAATGTAATTTGTATTTTAAAAACATAAACTATAAAATTATTTAGATATTAAAAATTTTTTTTTAGTAGAAAAAACGTCTAGAATTCAGTATCGCTTGAATTATTAATAAAATATATGATCTTAGAAACAACTAAGCCGATATTAGTGCAATTTCAAGTAATATATAGTACGTTTATATAAAAAGTATGTTAGTTAGACATTATATGTTTTAGATAACAAAGAGTAAGGACATGAGCACATATCTGCTGTTCATACCGTTCCTGATGAACAGTCTCACCGAGATATTCCTGATGTGCTTCTTCGGAGACCAGATGATAGATTCAGTAAGAACGCAAAATTAAAAAATTTTAATAAAATATGTGATAGAGAATAATGAAAAAAATATATATTATGAGTATTTACATTAATTAAAAT
Organism: Danaus plexippus; assembly: GCF_018135715.1. NCBI lineage: Eukaryota > Metazoa > Arthropoda > Insecta > Lepidoptera > Nymphalidae > Danaus > Danaus plexippus. The sequence goes on from NW_026869856.1 coordinate 1,572,679, forward strand.
ATGTTATTAAAAAGTTTTATTATAAATTATCAACTCGCTAGTAAATAGGATGTGAATACACTTAAAACTATATATATATATATACACACACACACATATATATATTTATGTGTGTGTGTGTGTAGGTTTATTTTAATAAATTATTTTATTTGTTTAATAATTGTAGAGTTATAATATAACTCAAGCCGTGTACAGCAGCCGCTGGTACGATGCCGGCGAGGACCTCAAGAGGAGCGTCTTGTTAATACTATTCAGGTATTACAATTACTGTATTAGGAATTATTTTGTATGTTTGTCTGTTTTTCATAACTCGAGAAATATCAAAGATTTGGGTTTTATTATGAAGTGTGATAATGGTTATAATTAAATAACGGTTTGTGTATAGTTTCAAGAATCACGATGTTATATTGAGGGTTCAACTCATATTTAAAATTATGTTACTAAATTAGTACAACAGTATGAAAATCCTTTGTAAATTTTGATTGAGAGTAAAAGTCATAATGTAGATTTGTTACCTTAAAAAGTCTGAACCGATTTCAATGAAGTTTGGTGTTTGGATGGATACGATCGCGGAGAGGGATGGTCGTTTTCCAATCTTTTACTATAATAAAGATGAATATAAGTTAGTATACTTACTTATAACGAATATAAGTTAATTAATGTTGAAGTAAGTTATCAATAAGTATGTATAAAGATACACAGACCGACATACATATATGTTTCCTTAGTGTTTTTTTTCTTTAGATCTCAGCAGTCCTGTAAGATAACAGCAGCCAACTTCTCTGATCTGCATCTTCGATCTTTTACCACGGTTTGTGTATACATTATATTATAACCCGTGTATGTCTGTTGGATAATTACACCAAAACTAGTGAACAAATACCAAGGATTTCGTATATACCTTTAAAGCTAAACATATATATATGCATATGCACCGTCTTTGTTTAAAAAAAAATTATGAGTTTCCAGTTTTTTGTTATAAACAAACGCCATTTTAATAATCAACACTTATACATGCTTAAGATTAAAAATCTAATAATTGTGTATGACTATTAACGATGCACCTGAACGCGGCGTGGACAAGAAAATTCTGGCCAGAATTACCACGTGTTTAGATTTTCTTTATTTTTTTTGGCAATTCAATAATAATCAGTTTTGATTCCGTTTTTGTGATACTACAAACCACCCATTCGTTACGAGTCGCTTGGACAAAGCCAACTCTCTATAAAACTCCAAAAAGGTGCAAAAACTTAAAAATTTCTTCAGATTCAATCCTTGTAACATCTCCTCAACGTCTCCGCTATAGCTCTCTGATGCATCACTAATAATATCCTTATAATTAATTATTTTCTACAATCAAGATATTTAAGAACTATCTGGTATTTAATAATGTGAGTAGGTGTATTGTTCTTGAATAGTTCCAAATGTGTGTCATGTTTTTGTAATTTTTCTTGAATTTCATTAATACTATGCACATTTGTAAAGAGTCGGGCTTTGTTGAATCTTTAAGATGTTTTGCTTGTGATATATAACTTCGGATATCCATGAAAAAGGCGATCTGACTTTTTCGTTTCTTCTACTTTCAATATTTTCCATTCAAGCCATGCTAGATTATAAAGATTTACTGTACTGATGTTGCTAAAAATATATAATGACAAAGCAGGCTTTAATTCCGGACGTTTTTTACTTACGAGTATCAATTTGCTATTCCGCCTAGGTATAACGTCTTGCCAAAATCAGAATTGACCGAATAGTTTGGCCGAATATTCGGTTCGGTACATATGCGACCGAATATTCGGCCGAATATTATTCTCTCGACGCCTCTACAATAACGAAACATGTAACAGTTTATTTCGACAGAAATTTGTCTTTAATGTAATTTTTTAATAACGGCTACGTAATGTTAATATAAAATCGTTATTGGATCGTGACTGCATATAGTCAATGACTAACTCACTCAGTATACGTGGCAGTAATTCAAAGTTTTGTTATATTTAGCTATGATTCAGAGTAATTTGCTCTGTAATTGATCTCTTATGACTCATTTGTTTGGTGCCTGTTACACTTACAAACATACATACATAATAACATGCGAATATAGACAATTTTAAATTAATACAATTTTAAATCATCGACCCAAATTGGGTTCAAATTTAGGATCTTCCTAGATATTTCAGATTAATTTATTTAATTTTGCATGATAAAATAATTTATTATTATCACATTTAAAAATAAGGAACATTTATTATACTGAAATATATTTTAAAGTTTAATTATGTACGGAAATTACATTAAAATGTAATATTATTTTATAATTATAGTAGATTATTGTCATCATTTATGGCAACACCGGCGTTATGTGAGAGGTTCCATTTATATGTAAACCGATATAAAAATATATTTATTTTCAATTTACCGATAAAATGACAGTAAGTATTAAATATACATATTTTTTTCAGATTTTAAGTCGTTCCTGGTCTTACTTCGCTTTGCTAAGAACAATGTACGATTAGTTTAATATTAACTTAAATAACCACTCGAAAAAATAAATGTATCTAAATATGTAGTTTTATTTAACCAAAATGTCTAAGATATATGAATTTTAATATTACTAATATATACTAATATTTTCTTATCAAACAAACAAACAAACACTATTTTATCAGTTAAAAGTAATTTTATATACAACTATGTAGGCCACTACCAGACGACGCGGACGGAGAAAACTACGATTCAAGGGTCCAAATACAACTTTAACTTACACACATCAACGACTCTAGTATAACGAAATAAGGTTTAAAATTGACTGAATTTAATCAATAACAAACCTGTTATTAATACCATACAATGAAATCATAATAGAGTTAAGCCTTATAACCATCACATTAAGATATATATTCGTTAAGCAGATTTTATTATGAAATTCTTAATCAAAGATCCGCAACACCTGTAATAGAAATTGAACCCTATTGTAAAAAGATAAGATATATTTTTAATGAAAGTAATATAGCTTTATATATAACACAGTAAAGGCTGCTTTCGTATAACAACCGTTTCGGCGCGAACTATACACACCGCGTTATATAATGCGTTCATTTTTATCTGTATTGCATAGTTATAAAGTATATTTTTGTATGAATTTAAATTAAAATAATTTTGTATATAACATGACAGCAAGTCGTGTGCGACGGAATGCAACGGATATCACGCTATATACGAGATAAATAATTAATGGATTTAATTATATAAAGAACCTGTTAAATTTATTGTTTGAAAATATTTAACATTTATGTATAGAATATTTTCAATATGTTACATGCTAATTTAATGTCTTAGTAATTTATTGCTTATATTCTATAAGTTTCTAAAGCGGTTGTGATCAATAAATAGCTTCGTAACTTCGTTATATCTTGAGATATATCGTTCGATGTTATATCATGTGACGCGAGTTTGTGTTGAGTTTTAGTTTTTTTCACTTTTCTTATGAAATCTGTATCGAACAATTTTTTTTTTCTGAATATACATACATCGATGAGAGTTGTTTGTTCTCGTGATTTGCGTCTGAACGTTTCTTTGTTACTTCATAAATAATTAATTTAGTATTAAATATAATATTAACAGTTCAGGACGTGTGCGGGTTTAGGTTGACCTTACTACCAGTTTATTGGATCACGAGTACTAAGTTTTTTCTCATATGTTGATGAATTTAGTCAAATGTTTATAAACATAAAGACATCTATATAGTTGTGATCGTATACAGGTTAAAGATTACTAAATAATTTTACGAATTATATTCCTTTGAAATTTTGACCTTACATAAAATATATATAGTAAAGTATACATAAGCAATAACTATTCTTATAAGCACGTGTTTAATATTGTATTTTCTTGTACGCAAGAAAACTTTTTTAATATAACAAACACGGAAAAAGTAGCGTGTAACAGCCAGTCAGTAATGTTTGCTTTCTTACATACATTATGTAGTATTAATTACCGTTCAGACGGGTTTGTATCGTGATACTAGATATTTAAATTATTAACGTTATGAATTGATAATTCAACGTCCGTATTAAATAAGATTTACGAGCGAAAAAACTCTCAACTTATAGTTTTTAGTTTTTTTCATTTTATTTGAGATAAAATTAAAACATTTTATTTATATAACTTAAAAATTTAATAATGATGTATAAAACAAATTTTCCTAAGACCTCAATAAATTAATGATAAAATTACTATTTCAAAGAAGCCATTAATATAAATGATTATTCAATATGGCAAACTTAAACAGAAAAGGTGTTACTGGCGTTGTTATACGAAATATCACTATATATTATTAATATTCAAGTACACTATAAATATAAAACACACGGTACACTATTATAATAAAACTATTGTACAGATTTATCATTGGAGCAAATTCTCTTTAAAACTGTTACAATTCTAACAATCAACGGAATTCTGTTAATTTTTCAAAATAAAATTCCACGCATTCAAATTATTCTAAGAACACACGAAATGGAACGTTATTATAGAGATATTGTATTATGACGCTTATTGCTTTACGATACGGTTTAAATTACTTGTCATTGATCTCTATATGATTAAAGAATCTAAATTATATCGTATTGCATTATTTATAAGGTGTATTTTGTATTGTCGTATAGCACATAGGTCTGAACCACATGGCAAGGGACCCCAAGAACAGGTTCCTTTAAATTTATGGCTTGTCAAGTTATTCGTGTAGCCGTGTGAGTGTCGTGCGTGTTTGTCTTGTATGTGTGTGTGTACACTTGCCAAACACTGCAGGGGCTTGACATGCAAGGGGTGTGATGGCTGTAGGGTTGGCACTGTTAATTAATTGTTATATATATTTATTTTCAATTTATTGATCTTTTAATCTTTTATTTTATTTTAAAGTCACTCAGAGGATATTTCGCATGTAGCTAGAGGCGCCCGTCAGAGCAGCTACAGCTTACATGGGGACAACAATGGTTAGGATTTCATATTGCATTCTGTATTGTAATATTTTCTTTACATTTTCTAATTATTGACACAAAGTTTTTTGTTAAATATCAACATACCGCAAAGATAGCTCCTTTTGCGTCAATGTTTTATGTAACCACAGAACTCTATAAAATGTGTTAAATGTATTGAATTTAAATTGGCAGTATATGCAAATTATAATGCAACAGTGATTTATGAGGTCCTGGGAAAAAAGTAACGAAAATAAAATTACAATCACGGAATTATGGGGGATCGCGTCAATGGTTCCAAGTAACTATTTGGATTACTTATTCTTACTAACAAAATTTCCAATAAAAAGTTATCCTAATTATGCGACCCTAATGAAATAATTAATTATTAATAATAGCGAAATTAATCAAACCCGTGCCAGCCCTGATCATAAATTCCCATAGTCAATACTGCACAGCAGGGGCGCCATACATTACACACACATACCACATGCATGTGTGTGTGCTAGACAATGTTATGTGTATACATGTGTCATATGTCAAAAATGACGTGACTTTGACAGATATTCCAAGGACGTACTTGAATAGTTTTTTTTTTGAAATGAAAGGAAACCTCTTTTCAAAGGAACTATTTCTTTAGCTGGATTTTTTTATTCTTGTAGCTATTTTATTACAAAATTTAAGTGAGTCCGCAAATAATGTCAGTAGTATTGGAATACACACATATTATATTTAATTGAGAATTTATGAAAATACTCAGACAATATTTTATTAAAATAAACATATATATATTATATGTATTAAATGATAATATCTAAGTAGCACTCGCCATAAATTATTGTCTGTTAATATATAATAATTATTATTATTGTTCCATAGTAATTCACGTATAATATTTACCAAATTTAATTACTATTCTTAATACAATAACGTCAACTTGTAATTTCGATTTTCTTTTTGTATTTTTGGGGTTCCATCAATAATGTTTTATATATTAATCAATTGTGGGAGAGTTTTTTGTTTTAAAAAGATACATCAGACTGTATTTTTAAGTACCTATCCATATTAAAAAGTATAGTTTCAGAAAGCAATAGGATGTATTCATAACCATGTACATATTTGTCTGGGGATCCGACCGAGCAATATTCAATACGAACGCAAGCATTGTAACGGACGCGTATAATTAAACTAGATTTTGCCCGCGGCTTTGACATGTTATACACACAATATCTTTGGAAATTAAACTCTATATGTTATTCTGATGCATTAGTAATATATATATATATGGAATCGCTAAATACAATATCAGAATATATATTTTTTCATGTGATTTTGTTTATTGTTTACAATATATTTTAAAATTCGAACTCCGTTCATGAAAGTCAGAAGTTTTCTAAACCAATGTTTATGGCCATTACGAGACACATTGTTCGTTCTTTATTTAAAAATATTATTGAAATAAAAAAAAAACAGTGCGTATCTGTAATAATTGCTGGCTGCTACATATTAATTATATGTAATTATATATTAGTTAATATAAAAAGTGACTTCAATGAATAAAATTTGTTTTATTCAACATGTCTTTCGACGAGAGCATTAAGAAGATAGAATTAGTTTTGTCTTGTAACGGATTAACTATAAGGAGTAGATACAACAATGTGAGGACGAGATGGAAAAATCGATTTTTATTTATATTTAACATGATATGGTTTAATTCAGAAGCTATATGTGGTGTAGCGTGGATGGTGCTGCGTCTTAATGAAGGTGGTACCATCGCGGAGGTCACGTATATGGCACCCTGCGCCCTTTTTACATTGTTATCTGTTCTGAAGGCATTACTGTTTATTTACTACGAAGATAATATATGCGATTTAGTAGCGAGTTTAAGGAAATTAGATATTAAATATAATAATAAATCGATTAGTAGTGAAGATATCGATTTTCTTCATTTCACTTTAAAATTATCGAAGATTCTAAACGCCATGCTCTGTGTCGTGTTCTCGTGGAGTACGTTGGTAGTGTCGTGTATATTCTATATCAAAGATGGCGTATTTGATGTGATTTTCCCGCTGAAAGTAGAATATCCGTTTTCGTTTGATCACAACGACGCTAGACTTTGGCCTTTCGTGTACATACATCAGTTTTGGTCTGGTAATAATTTTAATTAACATTACTAAGTTTTAACATATTATTACGTGTTCTGGTTAATTTTGAAACTTTCAGTATGATTTTAAAGCTGCTTAATAAATTGTAAGACATGTTTTTGTTATAACACTCTTTGATGGAAATTCCTTACAATATGTATATTTTATTTAAGTCATAACAATTTATAAGTATACACCTACAAAACTATTGTGAAGAATTGTTGTCTGAAGGCGTTTGTTTGACGAGCACGAAGTTATAATAAATATATATATATAATTTATTTGTTTATTTGATACGAATGAAATCTTTTAAACAAATTATTTGTTACTATACATAGTATCGTGATGTCTTAAAGACTATGAAGGCTTTCTTGATAAGATGTTTATCACACTGAAACGTATATTTAGAATCAATCTTAGTTACTGAGATTATAGATATCAAACAAACGAACATATTTATAATATCTATATTTTTCAGTGTGTCTTGTAATTTTCATCATCATTGGTACGGATTACCTGCTCTACGTGTGTTGTACCTACATCAAGGTACAATATCGTCTGTTGGCAGAACACTTTCAAAGGACCATCAACGAAAATTGTCATTCACGTGAGAATATCTTTGATGAAAGTTGCATACCACTGATAAAATGGCATCAGTCGCTGATCGAGTGAGTGTTGTTATAAACTAGTCTGTGACCGCCACTTCGTCCGCGTAGAATTCGTATTTGCGCCCAGAGATGTGTATAATGTTAAAACAATAGATATGATAACAAATCGTTCGTGACTTCTATAGCCTGTCACGTAGGTCGTGACTTCATAGACAATACTACTCTTACGCCGTAATACAACTATACATATTTCTGGGATAAATCGTAGCTGCTATCGCACTCTGATGTCTAAGCTATAATAATATAACGTTTCATCAAAATCCGTTTAGTAGTTTTCGAGGTATAACGGAATAAACATCCATACATTCATCTACACACTCTTTCGCCTTTATAATATTAATAGGGCATAATTTTACTTGGATAAGTAAGGAGTATGGCACCTGTTTGTAATAAGTAGGTAAAACACTACAAAACTACTAGATAAATTTCATATATACTGAATAGGTTTTATTTATTAGTAAATTCCCATTTAAATATTAAATTATTACTATATTTCCGTTTAATATATATATTTATTGAAATTTAAGAATCAATGATTTTCAAAACCATTACGTTACGTACGAGTACGTTAACGAAGACGCGGGTATTGGTAAGCTAGTGAATGGGTAAATATAAAGTTAACTTTTTGTTCACGTGAATAAATTGATATGCATATTGATTTAACCGAACAAAGACCGAGTGAATGATATATATCGAATAAACTGTCAGCGTATATGTTAGTGAATGAAACTAATGTTATATTCAATGTACATCTACAATGAATTGAATGATAAAGTATCGTCGCGAGTGAATGATAAATGTCAAACAAAATTTCAGTACGCGAATATGTTAGTGAATGAAAGTATGTTATATTAAGATATCTTATATATTGAATTTTTAAAATATAACAGCAATATAATTCTTTCCAGACTCGTTGATAACTTGGAGTTCGTGTACACCAGATCATTTTTATGCAATTTCCTTTCGAGTTCAATGCTGATATGTCTGACTGGTTTCAATGTTGTTGTAATTATAACTTAATTTCATATAATATTAAGGTCTAAAATACACTAATATATTTGGATAAATTTAAATTGATGATTGGTATTGAGAAAATCTAATACTTTTGTTATAGCCACAACGAACTTGACGAATGTTGGTTCAAATATATATATATGTTGAGTTTTTATGGTACTGTAAAAGCTCGAAGTACGGTAAATCTGAAGATTTTCCAGTTAAACTTAGGATTTACCGATATGAGTCGGTCATTGCTGAAACTGGGCCAATTTTCTCGGGTTTTTACCATTCGAAATCACTATGTACTAGGTTTTAGTGTCGTCAGCCGTCAGGGGTGGTGGGTTGGATTGGATATCACAATCTTGGTTTTAGGAGTAAAACAATCAGAAAAACTTAGCTTTTCACTTCAGTCAACCTTATATAATACCTTTAAGAGTCGGTAAATCTTAGGTTTTACTGGAAAATCTCAGTGACCGCATTTAGAGCTTTTAGAGTACCTATATTGTTTTTAATATAAATGAGTTAAACTAACACAAAGTTCATCATCGTGTAGTATTTAGCATACCTTATGATATGTAGTTATATTAATATATATACAGGGAGTTTTATTTACATGTAATACATGATTCCAGTCAATGAAGAACGCCGAGGTTACGTTCATGTTTCTCGTCTTCCTCTCCTGTAACCTCGCGCAGATATTCTTACTGTGCTACTTCGGTGATCTCGTTATGAAGTCGGTATGTTCAATATGATTGAAGTCTCAACACTTACCACACGTGTCCTCACAATATACACGTAAAACTCATTATATTTAGTTTAAGGATAACTTGTATTTAGTACGTTTATAATCGCTACTCATTTAATAACCTACGTTAATACTGTTAATGTAAAACGATTAACTCTACGTGTGTAGTAACTAAGGGTAATTGTTTTGTTAGATTGAGTACATTTGTTAGGGATGAATACAATAAAAAAATTTCAGAGCATGGAAGTAGGTTCTTCAATATACAACAGCAGATGGTACAAAATGGACGCCAAGTCCGTCAAAAGCCTTCTCATAATACATTTGAGGTAAGTCAAAACATTTTAAAAGAAATGTCTACACATAAAAAATATTTTCACTATCAAGTAAGCTGAAGCCATAAATATGGCTCAGCCAAAACTGAAGGATCAAACGCGTTTCCCACTCTTTAACCGTCTCTGCTGTTTGCTATCTAATCAATAACTAAATATATTTGTATATCCATTTAACATAACTCGACAGAATAATTGTAAATAATATATTTCTTACCTATTAATTTTTTTTTAGTACATCACATTTATCATTATAATTTTTATAACTTAGAAATGATTAGGACAGACTTATAATATATAAAAAACAAAATATGATCTTAATATATGAGACAATTAATTTAGAAATATATATTTTACATATATAACAATTGAAATATATATAATATCTTCTTACGTTATATATAAATAATACATTATATATATGTATCTATATAGGTCTCTGAAGCCGTGTAAATTGACAGCCTTCGGATTCTTTGACGTAAATCTCAAGTCCTTCATGAGCGTGAGTATATATATCTAACCGATTACGAAATAGCGGTATTGTGTTAACCTCACATTTATATGTGAACGGTTATCAAAAACACATAATGCAATTGTATAAGGTTATAGTTTGCATGTAACGGATTGTATAGAGTTAATTTGTTTGCAATTTTTTATTCAACGCCACATTTATTACCGTTACAGTTTGTTAGTTAAAAAAATTATTAAACTATTAAATATATATAAGGTTCATTTTACGTGGTCTTCATTGGTTGCAATATTAAATATTGTTTTATCAAACAAATTTAATTTGGACGGAGAGATTTTCTATCAAACGCAGAGCTGTCAATGTACACATCAATAGTCCGACACAAGAACCTTTAACTTATACCAAGAACTTGTACAATTGCAACAAATTAGCGTCAAAAGAAAAAAAGTAAAAAAAATATTGATTATATCTAAACTGTTTATATCTAGATTAGATATTTGTATAGTTTTCAATTAATTAATTTTTTAATGACATCATTTTTATTATATATTACAGATTATGAGCACATCGTGGTCCTATTTCGCTCTGTTAAAGACAGTCGCGACCCCAACCAAAACCTGATAACATAACTAGTATATGATTCTAAATAAAAAAAGCAACCTCTCAATCACTATATGTACCTAGATGAACACTTCATACGTTTGTTAACATAGCACATCAAAGATATTTTAATTTATATAATTTAAGAACTAAATAAAATTATAGCTAATAAAGGTTTTAATTTATTTATTTTGTCAAAATACGTGACTCGTGGTATGAGGTTCCGTTTTTTGGACAAACTTTATGCGATCATTAACTAATTTTTCCTGAATTCTTAATTTTAATTTTTTATGCCATTACATGCCTATGTATACAGCATACGTTGGAAGAAAATGACTCAGTGTACAACAACTTACAACATAACCAATGTGAATAATTCAAGCAAAATAAATATACGATTTTTAATGTTAACTCAAATCAAATATAGTATTATTTTTTTAACTGTTGATACAGGAAGTATTATAAATAAAGCATATAAAGGGCAGACTTCACTTAGTAAAGCGAGCGGAGACGAAACGCAAAGATAGCTCGAAAAAAAGATCTATAAAATCAAAACTATCAATAACTGTCGGTAACGCTTTTCATATCTATATCATATAGTTATAGGTTTCTAGAATTAAGACCTATTTAAATTTATTTTTTTTACGACAAACCTATATGACTTGAAGTTCTTAATTTTTTTAGCTGATTTAAAATTAGTAACAAAATTTCCTAGTTATTAAACTAACTCCTTTTAGTTGCATAACCATAAATCAACACGATATACTGATTAGGGTTTTAAAGCAGTTTTTAAGGATCATACGTATTTAATTTAAATGTAAATTTCGGACAGTTTAAAACATGCTAGGAAAAGCGAGAGGCAAATAAAGTCTGTTGTATACTTAGAGAACGCGTTCGGGTCGATACAACACGAATTAAAGCTATTCGCGCCAAGATGGTACAACTTTCCACCCCTAGTTAGTGATATGATCGCGTCGTATTACTCAAAATTAAAGTTTTCTATAACAATAAAGAAGGCCTTTCAAAAACTCTCAGTTACAATGTAGGACTATTTCAAGGTTGTTTATCTCCAATAGCATTTAATATTGTAATTGATATCTTAGTAGATAAACTAATCAGCAATATGAAAAAAGGGCCATATCGGTTCAAGTTCAATAATAAATACACAGAATCGATTTTAGCCTTCGCTGACGATCTCGCAATAATGACTAACCCCAAAGACTATCAGGTACTATTAGATGAAGTGGATAAATTCTGTAAGTGAGTGATTGAGGTCAAAATCAAGTAAATGTCACTGTCTGCGTCTCGGTAGGCGGAGTACAAGATACTCCTCATACGATCCGGGATTATCGTTAGGCGGTCAATGCGTTTCTACGGTTACGGAAAATGCACCATTTAAATTTCTCGGTCGTAAAATAGATAATATAGGTCGTACTCCAACTTGAGAAGGAATAGTAGATAGCTTTTTGAACGATCTTAACAGAGAAGGGTAAGGATCAAGTGAGAAGGCCCAAGATACGGATATATTGAAGTCTTTTATTCGGCAAGACGAGAATGATAAATATAACATTCATTCAGTGAGTTTAAAGATGCAGAACGAGTGGTTCGAGGTGGAATGAGGAGATTTTTGCATCCCATTAAAACTAAAATGACGCACCTTAATTCGTGATTGGAGGCCAGCATTGCTAAAATTTTATCTTAATGCGTTCCAAATGACTCTCCCAGATCGGAGTAATTTAGTAAGATGGGGTAAAAGTACCGAAAAAACTTGCTATATCTGTGGGAAGGTAGTTGAAACTGCTAAACATTTTCTGGTAGGATGTAAGGTACTCTTGGATAGCGGTCAATACTCGCGGCGTCACGATAGGGTTCTGGAAATCATACGTGAAGCGGTTAGTCTTTCGGTAGCCAGAGCGCAAAAGGGAAATAACCACAAACGAGCGATCAGTAGGTTTTGTGAGAGCGGGCACTAGGGCTATAAAAACAAATGTCAAGCCATACTCCATCCTCAAAGCGGCTACGGATTGGACTATAACGATGGATACGTATGAAAAACAATACAAAATCCCTGAGGATATTTGTGCGTCAGCCTCCAGACCAGACATATTCATGTATTCGCGAATCTTAAAGCGCGTTGTGATAATAGAGCTTACGGTTCCTTGGGAAACCACTATCCCCAAAGACCATGCCATCAAAGTCAATAAATATTAAAAGCTTACTAAAGAACTCACTCGAAATAGGTTCGTCGTGGATTTGTACGCGGTAGAAGTGGGAGCGAGAGGTATAACGGGAAAATCTCTCTACAACCTACTAAAAGACTTGGGCCTGTCCAGAAATAATATCAATTCATTCTTGGAACGTACTTCGAAGACAGCCCTAGTAGGTTTTTTTCAAATTTGGTTAGGTAGAGAGATGAGCTTGGACGGTGGAGGTGAGCGTTAAACGCGCGTTGGATAGGGGCCCCTTAAACCTACAATTGGGTCGCAAGTCCCAGCCACTGTTGAAGCTCGTCTCCCTGCAACGCGATGGACCCGGCACCCACACGGTGAATCCATTGAATGCTAAGAGGTTTCGTCTCTAAATACAAAAATGGTAATAGTTTAAAAATGGAACACATTTAACGCTCACAAAACAGCAACCAATAAATAAGCTTTATTGAAACTCAACAATCGTTCCACATTCAAAAATCAAGTTTCAAAATATTCGATCATTCCAAAAATAAAACAGCGTTCTGTTCCGGTGTAAAGGTGATCTCTTTAATTCCTATACAGAAATAAATCACCTGGCTCGCTCCTGTTACTTTTTTCGTTGTTTGTTGTTAATTTTTTTTCTTTTGCATGCAACAAGTTGCTGTTAGATTTCCTGAATTTCTATTCCAGGTTGTGTTGACGATTTATGATTGTTGATGAATTATGAACATTATATGATCTTACTTGTGTAATAAGATTTTTTTTTTATCAAATTCAGCCAAACATATTTCGTTTTTTTTATACCAAGGCTAAGGCCGCACGTGCTGCCAACTATCAAAATAACTTAAATCAAAGAAAATTACGAATTAATATAAAACATAGTAGTCAATGCTATCTCAGACTTGAATAACTTCATTTAATGTTTACTACAAATGACGTTAATGTAAATAGTTGTAAATTATTTAGTAGCGCTATTTCCTTATCCGCCATTTTAATGTCAATAAAACTTAAGTGTCTTAGAAATTAATGACATTCAATAAACGGAACAGAAATAAACGATAAATAATGATTATGCAACATATTGTATACTAAATAAAAAAATATTTTATTGAGAAATTTCCAACAAATTAAATAACAAATTCTTTTTACAAAGGTTATTTCACAACGTGAATCAAAAACCTAGAATAGGACGTAGTTTTTAAGGCTAGACGTAAATAGAGTAAACACGCCAACACGTGCTGATGGTTTTGTTTTGCGTTTGTCATGTATCTTACAGGGAGGTGCAATGTAGGTATAGCGAGATTTAATAACGAAAAGTTTTCATACTAGCTTTATAAGATTATATTTAACGTGACTATTTATATACATCTGGAGAATTCGTTATAAAATTATTTCATATTGTTAATAATTGAATTATTTACACAAAAAAAAATTGTCTTTCATATGTCATTCAATTGTGTTAAAATAACAATATGAATATAAAATTAATATACCTTAAGTATTTGTAAAGGTCAATGACCTTACCGTTAGTTATCATAAGTTTCCTGTTTTTTATTAATTACTTTTTACACATTCAACGTAAGTATTATTAACACTAAACATTTTTGTTTACTTTGTCTATGAAACCTCAGGTCGTGTTTAGTCGCTTTATTACTATTAAATAATATAAATTCATTGTTATTCAAGGTGACACGCCGTTCAGTGAGATGTAAATTAGAATGTCATAAATGTACTTGACATAAAATTTCATACAAATTAATACAAAGGAAGGATTCGTTTTTATATTAACTCTAACCTACTTTCCCGGTTTACCGGTTTTATTATACTTTTAACACAATGGCTGAAACGAAGGTCGTGTTCAATTTTAAAATGACGTTAGAATAACGTGTAGTACCTAGTTATAGTACACGACCTGTACTAAGACTTATAGAAAGAAAAACTTATAAGACACAATGGAAAACAGCGGCAAACAAACACTTAAATTGTAATTCAATTGTTTTAAGCATTCTTAATTCAAATGGCCGCTCATAAAACAATCTTATGTAATAATTTCAACACCAAACAGAACACGTTCTTACCTGATATAAATTTCATTTACAATCCGGTGTTGAACCTCCCCAACACCCCAGCCACTTGTTGCTACACCGCAATACGACTTATTGTGCGGGACAATGTCAAAGCACAGCGAACTTTCCCGCCACTATCTTTATTTTTTATTTGTCAACTGTCAGTCGCTTTTTTTTTAATTCGTACACGCCAAAAAGGTTTCACGTATTCTTTATGTATGTATCAGTTTTCAGCCCCCTTTTTTTTCTTGTTTGTCTATTCAAATACGCTGGCTGAGGTAAAAAAAATATTACAATAATGTAGGTATCATAGCAATTGGATAGTCACTTATAAAAAACAATTTAGTGAAATAAAGTTGAATAAGTAAAGTAGAGTTAAACAAATAGCTACTTTTAATTAAATGATATGATATGTACCTAAACAATTAATTTAATTGGAATTTGAATTTCTATGTTATCTTATTATTATGTCAAAATTCACATTGTTGGGTGCATTTTAAAATTAAACAATCTTAGTCCAGTATTCATGTAAACTACAATTCCATTTTATTTTAAATCATTAAACCTGTTAACTTTTTCAATATGATTTAAAAAATATACTAAATTTAAGCAATATAAATCTGTTTAAACATAACTATGTGAAATTTAATACAAATTTATAATGAATGCTTGGAAATTTGTAAAGTTTTGAACACAACGGTAATCGTAATGAGACATTGATGACCCAACATCGTTACCTATAAACTAAATGTTTTCAAACGATAATAATAATTAATAATTCCCAAATTTTAAAAAATCAAAAGCTATAATCAACAGCCTATTATAAAAATAACACGCATTTATTTGTTTCGGCAGTTTTAAAATCTTATTAAAATGGTTCTGCCTTCAGGCGAAACGTTTAAATCCGTATAAAACCGCGCATCAGGTAGAAAACACATAGAACCCAAAAAGGTTAACGTTTCCTGGAAATATTCGTTTTACGCTTCTTATGTTTATACGATATTCAATCTAATTGCGTTATAAATAAAAACTATATTTTTTCATTTCATATTTTTAACTTAATATGAGGGTTATTTCGGGAATCGTAATGCTTTGTGAGAATCTATTTTCCATCGGTTCTATTCATTATTATATTGCATTCGTCGCCACTTCTTGGTAGAAAGCTGTTGAAAACGGTGCAGAGATTATATAAAAAAGGAATATTACGCCCACACGTAATGTTTATTACACATAAATTGATTCTTAAAAATATTGGTATACCTCGTGCATTTTTGGAAAAAGTAGTCTAAAATTTAAAAAATTAAAGTTATAATAACAAATATCAATAGCTAATGAAAGTAATCAAGCATCCGCTTACGATAAGGCAAGACACTTTGACACGGCAGTGTTGATAATAATAAATAATTATGCAATAGCTTGACCTTATTTTATTTATTATTACTGATAAAAAGTAAAGTTTTAATTTATAAACAAAACAATGCCATATTATCACACCTTGTAAATAATTTTGATTACATTTGCGTTAGATATACATATATTGTTCGCATGTTATAGAAACGAGGTCTATAAAAAACAGTTCTACATTTTATCTCATACTATTTCTAAAATATTAAGCAATACGAGTTCTAGCATTTCTTACTAATCTGTGTAAATGTCGATAAAACAGTCACGTACTCAGTGGCGCCAGTGCCGTTTTACCGACATTTACCGACATTTATTAACTGTCATGGCGAATTGTGGTGTACGTTGTGCACATTAAAACATAAATAATGATTCTTAGAAATAATATACTTGTTATATGCGATAAAAAATCTCGTGCCTATTGTAAAATATCATGATTAATGTGTAATAAATATAGATTAGGTGTAAGGTGTTAAAATGGACAAGAAAAATGCCATTCGGAGAGGCAAAAGGCCATCCAAAGTGCTCGAAGAAAATTATTGGGATTGTAGCGTTTGTACATACAGAAATAACGCTGAGGCCTTCAAGTGTTCGATGTGTGACGTTAGAAAAGGTAAAAGCTTTATAATTTAATACATTTACAACCTACAGTCTTCACATAAGGTCTATTTAATCACGCTTTTTCATTTCTCCGAACGAAATTCTTTTGATAACAGTGCATGTTTCGTTAATAATTACTGGGTCGAGAAAAATTTGCATTAGTTTGTACCGTTACATAAATTATGCATAACCTTAAAAGTAAGGCAAGCAGTATTGATTTCTTATTTGTTGCAAGTACTATGCAAAGTAAGAATTGGTTGGGATTTATAAATACGTCAATTAATTATATTAATATATATGTATAAGCGGATGTATATAATGATACTCAGTTTAAACGATCGTGGGCTCGAATTTCGATTGAGTTTCGACACAAAAAATGATTAAAATAGTATATGTATTATTATCACAACATTATTATAAACTAAATGTGTTGTAATATGCTTTGTATAATGAAAGTAAACAAATATTCTAAGTATATACATAGTACCGATCTCGTCCGTCGTACACATGGAGCTAGTGTCGCGCCTGATATAACCCGACTAAATAAAATGGTCGATAAAAATCTCTTAGTTCCATTACACGACCACTCTTTTATTTGTCCGTATAATAACCGTTGAACCCACGCACACTAACACATGACTAAACTTATAAACCCGAATTTATACGTTAAAATTCAGCTTGTATACATTAACATTATGCCTATCTTGAATGTTTTAATTTCTCGTTCAGTATATAATTATTAATTACTTTCACTAACAAGTGTTCATTATTAATATATCATATAATTCCGTACCGTACTAAGTCTGTACCATTTATATATTTTCTTTATGCATTATTTTCGTATGAAATCTTTTAACGTTGCTCAGTTTCTTACACACAAGCGTACAAATAAACGCTACTCTATCGTTTGCATATGAAAAAAAATGCTTGTGTTCCTCGTTATCGTACTAACTACACGTGAGTTATCAATTAGTATAGAAAGTCAGTATTTATAAACGAAAGTGTGAACGAGACTCATTCATATTTGTTTAATATATATAGGGTTTCGGTAGTGAACGTTGCTATATATATAAGATTGTAACTGGCCATCGTCTGTACGTAAGATATATGTGAACTATCGTTAAGAACGTTTTTAATTTAAAAGAATATAAAACAATTAAATATATATATATATATATATATTTAAGAGCGTTGATAGAGTTAATGGGAATTTTGTGTTGCTACACTGAGAGGAAATTGAATCTCGTCTCACTACGACCTGGTTTAATATAGTTCCTGGTACTTATATATATATGTATATACACACAATAAGATTTAATTAATAAGATCGAGTTAATTATTAATATATATTATTATATAAACAATCAAGATTTTTTTAATACGTCTAGTTCATAAACAACTGAGATTCGTTCGTTAACAGGGATATATAAACACATCATTCATATAATAATGTACTTAAATAAGATATCGACATAACGAATACTTTAACGTTCTTAGTATGGTAATGCGAACTCGTATTAAGACTTACTACTGGTGGTATTAAGACTAACACACGAGGGGTAAAAATATATTAAAAAATATTCATACAATACTATGATATCTACATCAGTGTCCTTAGTACAAGTTTGCAGCGTAGAACTATATACGGAGCTCCCGACGTCTTCTCTTTTAACATACGCGAATGATGCCATCATTAACTATTAGCTCTCGTACGCAGCGGGTAATGAATTAGTGTTAATATAAGTGTATATACCTAAGGTACATCTACCCGCAAGCCCCGTCTGAACCCGGCGTTGGTGGCGGCCCAGGCCGCTGGCACAGCCACCAGCTCGCAGAAGAGACCAAGGTCAGCCTCGCTCAAGAAGAAGCGGAGGCCGCCCCGCCTGAACAACGTGGACAGGAGCTCCGCCCAGACCAGGGAGGTATGAACATATACGAATAATACAGCTATGTATCTGTTAGTTGTGCCAACTCTATGACCAGTCTGCCACAGATTTTATTTTAGAGCTGACGTAATGTTTGTTAATTTTCATATTTGGTTGACATAGTCATTTCTGTTGTTTATGAAAATGTGTATAGTTAAGAATTAGATTTTGATTTATTAAGTTAGCATGATATCAAATATTCATTTATTTAATTGTAATATTTTATACATATATATATCATAATACAATTAAGGATTTTATTAATTACACGATAGTTTTTTTTATATATCTATATATAATATTATGTCGTCAGGTGACGGTGAGCGGTGTGACGGTCGTCATAACGGAATACAAACCTAAGAAGTCTGTGACTAGCAGTTCCAGTGATATGGAGTCCTCAAACGACGCGCGACCTTGATCTCTTTATATAACTATGTCTGTACGTTAAAATAAAAACCTATCACGACCCGTCTAAATATCAATAACTCTGTGGTATAATAAAAACAATGTCTTGTATGTTTATTATAATAGCTCTGTGGCATTTTTTAAAATTCTCGTGTTCTAAAGACGCCATTTTGGAAATGCTGTCAAAAGTGACATAAAACCCACAGAGCTTTGTATTAATGGAAGTGGCGGTAATCATTTATATGTTATATGAAGAGTTACAAACGTACAGACAGCATAGAAAAATTCACAACTAGCTGTAGTCTTATAAATTGTCTAAGTGTAGTCTTACAATTTTCGGTTCAGTAATATTTATTTGAATACTATTAAAGTAATTTATATTTAATTAGTGCGCGTATCGATTGCTTTTGAATAATTTATTCGATATTAAATTTTGTATTTATTCTATTGATATGTAAATTTTATGTAATATTGTCGTTTAATACCGTGTGTGATGTACATAGCTTTTGGACGGGATGTGCGGACTGTTTGTATATAGATAATGAAATCAGTACTGAATAAAAAACTTAGTATCAATGGTAATAAAAAAAACTGTTCTATTTTATATATAAGGACTTATTGGTTTAAATTTTTTTTGGCATTATGTATTTATTAATGCAAAATTGACGCACAAAAGTAAACAATAAATTGGTTTTTTTTTAGTTCACATGAAGAATTAAATTTATTATCTGTATTAAGTTTTTTTTTTTTTTATTACAACATCTGTTATTGTGTTCACAGTGAAGTAAGTATTTATTATTAGTGTAAGTTTATTAAGATTTAAGTTATTTATATCACTTTTTTTTTTAATCTATTTAGTTATCTTTAGTCTTTATTATCTTGCATACATTTTTTTTTATAATTCCGTAATAACTTTTAATTTATTTCATTTTTGTATTAATTTGTTTTAGGTACAATTGTATATAAATCGTGTTTCCCATACTTAGTTTCTTCATATTTTTTTCTCTGTGGTCATACAACAGGGGCCTTATATATTGTGAAATGAATATATTTTAGTATGGACGTATATGTTTTTTATATACAGCCGAGGTGTGTCCGTGTGTCTGTCCCTCATAACTCGTGAACGTTAACTGATTGTAAAATGTAAATGTTATTTACTTGTAAGTTATTAATGATGTACATAAACAATATGGATTCCACGCATCGTTTTATTTTACAACCTTTTGTATATAAGATTGAGACGAAATACATATATTTTTGACGGAATTTTAAGCTTTATTTCATTAAAAGTCACATTATATACATATAATGTACAAAAAAGGCGCACTATCAAACAAATTGACATGCCTATGATATTTTTAAATTTAATACAACCAACACTTGGAATGAAAAATATATTTTGAATTACTTAATAAATGTAGTTATAACATTAATTTCTTTTGACGAGGTTAGGATTGATCTTTAGTAAGAGTAGGTGTCGAACTCAATACAGACGGTTTTTAGTATTTTGTCAATCTTCCTACAATCCAGCCTTTCCCGAAGTGGGCGATAACGTAAATAATGTAAGAGACAGAAAAAAATGGGCAGTTAGTAAAAATGTTGTATAGAGGCGTGTTAGTGATTTGTAATTTCATTTACCTACGATAAGTTATAGTAGTTTTTCAGTACATGGAAAGATGAGGACGCCAATGAATATATTATTCCCAAAGTAAGCAGTAGACAAAATAAGTTTGGGAACCTCTGACTAAAATAAATATAATGCCCGTGTTACACGATTCAACCTCTGTTAATATTTTAATTTTTCATAAAAAAAACACAATACAATAGATTTAGGCATATTATTAAAATATTTATTAATGTTAAAGTAAATAAAAAAGACTTGAGATGTATGAACATCTTGTGCTGCAAACGGAAATAGTTATTTTCACGCATTAATAAGACGCCATTACTTTTTATTCATTCCAAACTATTTCCAATGATATTTTTCTTACGTGTCATGTCTCTGCTACTCACGTTTTATCATTTCTTGTTACCATCTATATATTTCCATATGTATATAATATATATGTAATTAGTAGGCACGCTACAGCTGATCATAGCCCCTGGTAGGCACGCTACAGCTCATCATAGCCCCTGGTAGGCGCGCCACAGCTCATCATAGCCCCTGGTAGGCGCGCTACATCTCATCATAGCCCTTGGTAGGCGCGCCACAGCTCATCATAGCTCCTGGTAGGCGCGCTACATCTCATCATAGCCCCTGGTAGGCGCGCTACATCTCATCATAGCCCTTGGTAGGCGCGCCACAGCTCATCATAGCCCCTGGTAGGCGCGCTACATCTCATCATAGCCCTTGGTAGGCGCGCCACAGCTCATCATAGCTCCTGGTAGGCGCGCTACATCTCATCATAGCCCCTGGTAGGCGCGCCACAGCTCACCATAGCCCCTGGTAGGCGCGCCACAGCTCATCATAGCCCCTGGTAGGCGCGCCACAGCTCATCATAGCTCCTGGTAGGCGCGCTACATCTCATCATAGCCCCTGGTAGGCGCGCCACAGCTCACCATAGCCCCTGGTAGGCACGCTACAGCTCATCATAGCCCCTGGTAGGCACGCTACAGCTCATCATAGCTCCTGGTAGGCACGCTACAGCTCATCATAGCCCCTGGTAGGCACGCTACAGCTCATCATAGCCCCTGGTAGGCACGCTACAGCTCATCATAGCTCCTGGTAGGCACGCTACAGCTCATCATAGCTCCTGGTAGGCGCGCCACAGCTCACCATAGCCCCTGGTAGGCACGCTACAGCTCATCATAGCCCCTGGTAGGCACGCTACAGCTGATCATAGCTCCTGGTAGGCACGCTACAGCTCATCATAGCCCCTGGTAGGCACGCTACAGCTCATCATAGCCCCTGGTAGGCGCGCCACAGCTCATCATAGCTCCTGGTAGGCGCGCTACATCTCATCATAGCCCCTGGTAGGCGCGCCACAGCTCACCATAGCCCCTGGTAGGCGCGCCACAGCTCATCATAGCCCCTGGTAGGCACGCTACAGCTCATCATAGCTCCTGGTAGGCACGCTACAGCTCATCATAGCCCCTGGTAGGCACGCTACAGCTCATCATAGCTCCTGGTAGGCACGCTACAGCTCATCATAGCTCCTGGTAGGCACGCCACAGCTCACCATAGCCCCTGGTAGGCGCGCCACAGCTCATAAGCCACGGTAGGTGTATCTTATGATCTATATCTCCATCTATCTACATCGCCGAGTGCAGTATGCATCCCTATTAATACTGCAGGATTTAATCAAGTCGGAATGAAAAATGCCCGCGGCCTTACGTTGTTGTAACGACAACATAAACATTATTATTAAGATAAATAATATTTTAATTTACATATATATATTATTGTTTATAAGACATACAAATAATGTTATTTTTCAGTTAAATATATATATATATTTTTAAACAGTTTTGCCTTTATTTCGAGTTAGTTATATTTAACTGTAATTGTTATTATACAGTATAGAGTTTTTTTTAAATACATACTATTCGTTTCCAATGTAAATACAAATATAATAAATGTAATTTATTATATTTGTTTGCCGACTGTACGAGGGTGGAAACGCAAAGGGTTGCAATAATGAAAATAATGAAAAATAGCCGTCCCCGGGAACGTATTAGAGAACCCGCTACCCGGAGCAGACTGGGACACGAACACACAAGTATAAGTATGTATTATAATTATATGTATATATTAATTTCAGTTACTTTGTACCTTATTTATGTTTTTTTTAATATAATTCAATTTTAGTACAAAGGTAACTTTTTTTTTAATGAAACTAATATTATTCGGATAAACTACGCTTGCTTTATTTTTTGTTAAAACTACATGACACCTCGTCCGTCCGTGATCACGGTCGCTGAAAAGTAACCGAAACGTCGCGAGTATGTAGTTTTTACCAAAAAATAAAACACGCGTAGTTTATCCGAATAATATTAGTTTCATTTAAAAAAAAAAAACTCGCGAAAGTCTTCGATCTCATTATTATTTTTTTTATAATTATCATAATATTAATATTAAATAATGTTAAGTATATTTGTAACAAACGTTTATACACTTATATTCAATTAATTTATTTACTTCATTTATATCTTCATTTCAACTTGGATAATGAAAGTCTTTTATTAGAAAACAAAACAAATGAACATTAGAAAGGTTTATTTTATATGAACACGTAATTTTTAAGATAATTCGTACCTACTGAGTAGATGCTTTCAATAATTGTATATTCGTATGAAAAACCTAATCTTTGTAGTTTGTACCTACCTTTTGATGTAAGTCTGACCTACGTATACCTACTAGGTACGTACTAACTAGTACTAAGTATATATAACTAACATAGACTCTGAAATCTATGCATACCAAAAGTTTAAATCGCCACTACGACGCGTTTCCCGTTACTCAATAAAAAACTACATTAATACTACAATATGAGAAAATTTACGAACGAAAAACTGTTGACGCTCCGTATGCAGTATGACAATGAAAACTTGTGTTAAACATTCCATTTGATAACGTCTTAGTATAGATATAAGACAATATATTTTAGTTTAATAATATAAATTATATTAATTTTAAATAATAAAAATCTTTCAAACCATCCACGGAGAGTATTTCTTTTCCTTGATCTTAAACTCTCATACTATGTAACTATCCGTTTCATCAAAATAATTAATTATTATTTCTGTAACAAACATTCATACATACATATAAAATGTAATGTAAGTGAATATTAAATATATATGTACTTATATCTAGGTACTTGTAATAATTCGATTCGTTTCAGTGATTTTCAAATGCAATACAAACATACAACTCATTCCTCTTCCATATTGTATAGGTACATTTTATTTAATAAAAGCTAAAAAAACAATTAAATAACAAACATTTGTTACAGAACTGTTTTCTACTAGATAACAATAAAACTTCCATGGACAATTGTAAAGCAAATAAACTAATCTTATATTCTAGAATATATTATTCTAAATATTATAATATATAATTATTGCTACTTTTTTGTATAACGTTATATTTAGGTATTTCATACCCTTTTCAAACTCGACGCTATAAAACTTTTTACACCGGCCCATCAAAAAAAATAACATCCAATCATTTTTGAATATGGAACACTCCAACTAACGATTCACGAAAATAACATTTTAAGTGGCGAGTATCAATTCTGATTATAGGTTTTTAATATATTTATAACAAATAGCTTGCTTATAAAAAGCATTTTTAGAAGTAACATATATTGTAGTTGAATTTTTTAATATTTTACCTTTCTGCAAATTGAACTCACGAAACCAAACAAACACCAAAGTGATTGTTAAATACCTAAAAGTAAAAACTTTAAATTAAAAAACAAATATATATTTTTAAAATGAATCTTTCATATCCATCAAATATTTGAATTTGGAACATCACCAACCTGACATTCAAAAATTCAAATTTGGAACATAAACAAATGTATGAGAAGCCCGCCGTTCGTAGGTCCAAGACGGTAAAAAAACTATATACCTACTTAACTGTACTTATAGAGGGCCGTACGAAAGTTACTGTTATCTTGGCATATCCTCTCTAGGCAGCGCGTCCATAAAGTAATACATTTATTATCTCAAACCAGACGAACAACGCTATACGGTACTTGATGGGCGCTCCGCTCCCCCCTCGCTGCTATTGTTACGAAGTTCCCATAAAGTATCGCATTCGAGATAAATAATATTTCTACCTCTGGCTTCGACTTATATGTCTCATATCTCCTATAATATTGTATTTTATGAATTTTTTTTTATATCACCATATAGAGAAAAAAATTACAAATTTTTTGATACATAAATTGTATCCGTACGTTTGGAACTTATAGAGAAATAAAGCGCTCTTAAATAAATTCCTTATCTCTCTGGCGCGTATTTTAAATGCGGTCCTTTATGGACGTGGACGCTCATGTAGAATTGTATTTTATTGGAGCGGGCCCGAGATTAATAAACTGGGTACTTTCTGTGTCTCTGAGCAACCCTTCGTCTTATTCTC
This sequence comes from Danaus plexippus, assembly GCF_018135715.1. Lineage (NCBI taxonomy): Eukaryota > Metazoa > Arthropoda > Insecta > Lepidoptera > Nymphalidae > Danaus > Danaus plexippus. The sequence goes on from NW_026869856.1 coordinate 1,598,277, forward strand.
CGTCCTTGTCTTGCGCGACGCTCGGCTGCGCTCCTCTATATAAGGTAACGGTCTGACTACAACTAACATAATATTATTATTGAAAAATATTAAATTTGAATTCATTGTAAATATATACTTACTATTCAATATATTTACATACTTTAGTTAAGAAATAAGTTTAATTTTTATGAACCATTACTGATGTATTTCCTTTATGAAGAGTTTTTAAAGTCACCTATTTTCATTAAATGAAAATGGCTTGATTTTAATTTTAATAAATTTCATAAATTAAATATTAACTCACTTGGGTTTAGCTATCACATGTAATGTCATTATTATTCAAGTATTAAATGTTTTGTCTATATTATGTGCAATGTTTAAAATAGTTTCTTTAACTTATAAATCTTATTCACGTTATCAATTATATATATATATATATATACATAAATCAAGTAATATATCACTCAAATAGTAAATAAAACTATATTTACTTAGTTAAGAAAAATCTCTGTTATAATTTTATTATAATATCTGAAACTATATATTATAATACTCTTTTTTAGTCTGACCGCTGCTTTAAGTCGTCCCGTTCGCGCCTACGTAGTTATAGCGCGAATGTACTTTTGCCCACTTTGAAATATAACGCTCCAGCGACAGAGAGTAGCAACTGAAACATAAATATTAAATTAATATTGAATTATTTTTAAAATAATAAAATAAAAAAGTGTTTTAAAATTTATCTGACTTAATATCTTACTTATTTCAAGATCGGATTGAAATTTATTACTTCTATCTAAAACGTTATCATACAAACAATATTATTTGTTACGTTTTTTAGAGATTTTTAACTTAAGTAACTTATATATAACAGTGTATGCGCCGTAATGGTTGGTGTTAAAATGTATCGATATTTAAAAACCTCTATTTAACAATGTGCTCAATGGATACAAAAAAATCTGTTAATTTATAGTGAATTTAATTAATAAGAATAAAGTACAAAATAATAAAAAATATTAAAATTGTCAGTTTCGTCTCTCTACCACGAGCGACTGACGGGCTGTCTAGAAGCGGGCGCTTTTTTTACATCGAGCCCATCCGAGGAAAACAAAAAGGATTTATATATATTATATATATATCGTTATTATTATATTTAATCCGTATTTCATTTTTATTAGCGGCCGTTGTTTTTTTTTTAATTTTCGCGGTCTTTTCGTTTTGTGAACCGTCAACTGTCAACTGTCAATTATTGGCGGGAAAGTGTCATGAGGTTTTATATCCGCGGACCACCGACTGTTATTTTTTTATAGTTCTTTCTAAGCTGCCAGTGTTTTTAATATAAGTCTAAAGATTTATATGATTTGGTATTGCAAACATGGACGAATAAACATATTATCTTTAATGCTAAGATGAAATTATTTTATATTAATTAATAGTACCATTAAAAGTAATATACATATCGCGCTGACTGTGTTAAATTGTTCCAAGCGTATTTGTATATATTTTATTATATTTGCTGTGGGATATGAAAAGGTTAAATTACTTGTGTTATCAAGGCCCCTGGCGTCTAACGTACATTTTACTGACAACATGATCCAATATACATCTAAAGAAGCTTTATAAAAACTGAATTTAGAATCAAAGGAAATCTAATTAATGGGTGACAGAATTTAATTAATAATAATTATATGATAGACACACAAACCCGCGGTCTGGAGCTAGTCTTGGGAAATTTACATATAAGTCTAGTGAGGAGAACGCATGCGTCATAATATACTGGGACGAAATACATTGATACTTGAATTATAATATATATAATTATATATAATAAAAAATATACTTCAGAAATAATTATAATAACTCATGCATTAATTCCATATTATTTTTTAATTTTATTGTAATTAATTACAGATAAAAATCCAACAATCAATATAAAATAAAAATGAAAGATTTTTTTTAGGTAAATTAAGTATCATATCTACCAAAAGAAAACATAAAATTTGTTTAATGTTTACAAAATAATATAAGTACACTTACTAGGAGTTCGCGTCGTCACACTGCATACATCGCGTTAACAGTTTTTCATTCATAAATCCTGTCACATTATAGTATTAACGTAGGTTATTGAAAGCCGGGAATCGTTTCGTATTTATCGCGACGGTACAAACTTGTGGTAATAATAGAGTTCCCGTGTTGAATTTGATGTAGATAGAGTTGTGATGTATGTATGTCCTATACACGCTGATGCTATCTAAAAAAAGAGTAGCAAATATATATATATAACAATCATCTCTGTTTATCCCACAGGAATACTGCATCGGTTAGGATGCTAAATTTCAACAAATTTGATTCAGTCGTTTCAGATTGAAATAGCAACAATCATAAAATCTTCTGTCTTTACAATATACGTGTAAATAATATTTTCAAAGACATCACAATAGCTGTTTTTTTGTTCCTTTAAGCATATTTATAAATATGATTCTTTAGTTGAAATTTTAAACACAAATAAATCTAATAAATCATGTCTTTTAAATCAATAAAGTATCAATACCGTATATATTTTTAGTTATGTTATATGCTGATCAATAACTTTATTGAGATTGTTACGTTTCAAAAGATTATTAAAAATAGAAGTTAAGAAAAATAATAAAATAATACCAACTTCAAAACCATTCGAGCGCGCTATAAACGGACGATGTCCACTCTGCATTACAAGCGCTTGGATGCATACATATAATATCTTCATACAATAATAGATCGTATCTAAAGCTGTTAAGGCGGAGATTACCATAGCAATATTTCAACTTTGATAATTAATCTATTTTGGTGGATGTATTAGTATACATAGTTTTATACAGATATCTTTTATAAAGGTGTTTCCAGATTCATATGTCACAATAAAATTAAAGTCAATTGAGTTACTATTTAGTAGTATTTTTATATAAAACTTTTTATATATTATTAATATTTATATTATATATATATATATATATATATATATATATACATATATTATTAATATACTAAAATAATACAAAAGTGTAAATAAAGTATTCCGTTAACCGTTGTATTTATTTTTTTTTACAATGACATTTCTATAAAAATAAACTGAATTTAGCAAGAAAGTTATTGAAATAATTTTAATTTAATTTTTCTCTTTACTATAGGTACAGAAATTATATATATGTATATTTTATAAATTATGTAAGTTGTATTTCATTAAATGTGTCATTCTTATTTGTTATATGAAATAAAAATATGTCTTCGGCTAAAGGCGGTGTTACTTGTTAGTATGAGATACAAAGGGAACTGTCATTGATATTTGATAATAATAATAAATTCTTAACGTCAAAAACATATAACATTATTTTATCAAAATTAACACGAAGATGTTCATAGTTCTTGTAAAATTTCTTAAAAATGATGATTTATTACAAAGTTTTGATTAATGTTGTACTTATTTTGAATTTAAATAGAATATTATTAAACAAAACCGGAAGTCATTCACCATATTGTGAGTCATGAAATAAAAATAGTAATTAAAAAAACTTTTTGTTTTTTACAATTATGAATAAATTGATAAAATCAACCAAGATATATATTTTATAGATAGAATTATTTAAAATCATAAATGTTTAAAAAAAAAATTTGGTGTGAAGCGTCGTAAGGCTGCATTAACTCACACATGCATACTAATGACACACACGCGCGTCGCCGGCCGCCATTTTATATGAAGTTTAATTTCGCTTTATTAATACAAAGTTTTATATTTAATTATTATAATGTATCAGGAACATTGATTACTACACAATACTTCACTACGACACACAACACACGCTGGACACAACGCGCTTATGTTGCACGAGGAGGACATTCCGTTTCGGGGATATTTTTAATGATTTGACGGCAAAAAAAAATGGCGGAATTTTGTTGGAGACGCGACACTCGCGGTGACGTCGTTAAATTTAATCCCATTATAACTTATTTAATTTACGATTCCTGTTTTTCGTACCAAATTTATTAAATCTAAGTTATGTTTGTGACTTAATTTTTTATAAATCTTATTAACTTTTTTTTGATGGCAACCGTTTTAATGACACATAAGTATTATATATTCTAATGAAGTCTATTTTTACATTTTGGTTATAAGTCGATTAATAATATAATAAGTTAATTTTTTATCATGATTATTTCTTTATTCTTGTAGACTGTCCGCTTTCCGTCTTGATTTTTTTTTTATTTAAAAATATAATAATTTTTTTAATCAAAACAAAATAAAAGTATCAAAATATTTATTACGGTATAATCAATATAATAAATGATAATTCGTACTCAAACTTTAATTTAATTGTAATTCATTCGAAACCATTAAATTATGTCATAAATTTTATAAAAAATGTCTCCCATTAACAAAATAATATCAATAAATTATACAATTTTGTGGGCAATTTTATAAAATTTGTTTTTTTTTTAAATCTGGATTTTAAAGTGTTTAAATTTTTTACGGCTTTTTTATAGTTATAGTGATCTTGATAATGGATTTTTAAAAATTAATTACTTCATTGTTTAGGGAATGATAAATATTAAATAGTATTGAATTACATTTTATATTTTCTTTGATCCATTAAAACATAAATAACAAAGAGACAGTTCGAGAGTGTGACGATGACAAGAGACAACTCGCAAACACACGAAACATTATTTTTCCATCAAAACACATACTTTTAATCTATTAGTCTTGAATGCGAACACCTTAACGGGAATATAACTAGGGCTGAGATTGAAGAGCTATTATAGGAATTTATGTTATTTTTACTTGCACATGATTCGTATTTAGAATATAAGATTTGTGAATGTAACGTTATGGAGAACCCACCAGGCTGATGTGTTAAGGTGTGATGGGTTCAGTTCTAATTTAAGGTTTTATTAAACTCGGAATCCAAGGACGTTGTGGTAGAAATTGAAACCCTTTAAAGTAAAAGTAAAACTGAGCGGAGCGGAACTCGCAGCTGTTTCCGGTCGCGCTTCCGACGGCTATATTTATGTTGTTCGTGTTAAAATTTATAAATGTTAAATTAAAAAAAATGCACTCGAATAATGCGATTCTACATCACAATCTGATCAAATTATCTAAAATACTTTAAGTAATTAATTCATACATACCTTAATTTAATGAAATGCTTTATATTCGTTTTCTTTCTGTCGTGTTAAATTTCAAATTGAAACTATTATTGTGACGTAGGAATTTCTGTTTATTGAAGCTCTCTTAAAATACTTGCCCCGTCCTCTAGTGGAAAGTAGCAGTAACTAAATTGGATATCTACCGTTGAGGTCATTGTTGCAGTTCAGCTATTGTGTGATAGATGTCGCCAAAACAAATAATACTAAATAAGCAACAATTGCTGGACGGTTTTTAACACGCTTTTATTAGCTTGTATAAATGTATGTAACAGAGTCTATGAGCTTAATTTTCACCGGTTTCTAGAAGTCTGAATAATTGGAAACTTTCATACTTATCAAGAACCAATGACAATGCAATAATTTGATAACAGTTTTCCATTATCCTTATTAGAACCGCCAGGATTAATGATTTCTTTTATAGATCCTCTGTAGTGGAGTGAGCGAGATAGAGTTAGTGCGCGGACTATTTTCTATTTTCGATTTTTTAATTCAGTCAGCTAAAAAAGCGTGTTGTCAGTTTTTTTAACTATTATTTTTAAATTCAATTAACATTGCCATATGTAAATTAAGAGTATAAAGTATAAAATAAATGTTAAGTTTATTTAAAATTATTAAAAAAAAAAAGTAATACTTGAGCTTAGTAATGATATGCTGTCTTTAGTTATAATTTTAGTTATTTAAGAGTATTATCTGTGGAAACTTTACAATATGTATTTTTGAATTCATTTGATAAATTTAAAATAAGAATACAAACTGTTTGTTCTATATTTATTTATTTACTTCAGGACATCACTAGGGAGATTTTATCATACAATGAAAATTTTAGCTTGTCATTAACGATTCAGTTTATACGAAATAATTTGTTAGAATATATATATATATAAAAAACAATGTATAACATTACTTAAAGAACGCCGAAGAAAGAAGAAGAAAAGAATATTAATAGGTAGAAGAGTATACTTAATCATATCCTTCTCGTATATACAAGAGGACCCACAGCATTGAACACGTACCTACCACTTATAAAAATAAAAGTTGTTTCTAAAAAGTTTTTAATGAATACCTCGCAAAGGTTTTTAGTTGACCGTGTCTTAGAAACAATACTTGTATCTAAAGTAAAATTTTAATCTATTCGGTAGTTTAGTCGTGATGCGATCACAACTGTGAAGCACAAAGACAATACGCCTCTGCGTTAATAGTGTTGTGATATCAGAATTCCTCTCCCGGCTTAAGACAGAGATCCAAAGATTAGATTTATAATACTTTGTCTGAATGAGTTTAGAATTGATTCTCAAAAAGTTATTTACGAATTCTGTTAAAACAAGAGATTTGATAACTAACAAGCACTCACACTAACTAGTATTGTTTTTGTCGCGGAACCTCACGGGTATAAATTATCGGGTATATGTCTTCTGATGCCTAAGCTGAATAACTTTAGTAACATCAAAATCAGACGAGTAGTTTTTAAGTGAAAGATTAAAAAACTAATGTAGTTAACAAGTATGGACTTATAAACATATTTACATAGAACTATTTGTGGTAAAGTCTATATATATATATATATATATATATATATATATATATTTATTAACATTAAAAACATTCAACAGGAGGGGAAATGAAACAATTAGTTTGTATTATATGAAGATATTATATTTTCAAAGAACATGTATCCTTACATCAGCATAGTTCCGGTCAATACAACGCGTGAAACAGCGACCCGATTTAAATATTACAATATTAATAACAGGTAACTAATATTAAATACAGTTATTATTGTGATCGTACATCGCTACACACTTGATTCAATACAAAACTCGAAGCTGCAAGATTCTGTTTGTGACCTTTCAAAAAAGAAAAAAAAAACAAAACCATGCAGCTTGTCTATGGCCGACATAACGTTAACACTACAGCGACACTTATCGAGTAATAAGCCGACTCCGAATTGTCTATGGTTTCCACGCAAAATGTCAAAGTCAAAGTGACAGCTTAACTAAAGGACGATGGCCATTTTGGACCCGTTAACTGATAAAGTATTAGAAAATTACATAACACAATGTATATGCGGTCGATTCATCCTCTTATATTATTGAACAATATTATTTTTTATGGAAGTGGCCACGGTCCTTATATAAAACAGCAAGTGACATTTCGATGTTACTAATTCGGCACAACGATCCGACTCGCGAAACAGGAAACGGCAAACGGACATAAGGATCCATAGATAATAAACGGTAACAAGAATATGTTTGTAAAGTTATAAAAAGCCTTGACAAGGTAGCTGCCAATATTAAACGAGATAGTTACACGTTCACTCCCTTGATATGTTCATATATGCATATCGACTCCGCTACAAGCTTTACTCCAAGCACCCCTACCATGAGTCCGTACACGAACTAAACACAGACGGTTCACAGTTTTCTATTCATAAATCTCACACGTGTAACTTAGGTCACAGTCGGTAACCGGGAAACTAGTGGTAAGGACGCATAACATTAAACAATACAGCAATAAACAACAATCTCATAAATAATATAAAGCTGTGGAACATTCAATAAATTTGACTAGCACAGGATAAAAATAGACACTGAGTGTTTCTTCTAGAAGATTATATTATTGCTCTATATAGGTATACATTATATAACAGTAATCATATCTAGATATATATTTGGTTCCATATCAATCGAATGTCAAACTTAAAATTAAAAAAAAAAAACATATACAAATTGTTTGGTCGCTCGGCGCGGTTTCTGAACGGTTCGGAAATTGCAAGCGGGGAGTTTTTTTTTTTTTGGGTACTTTTGGCGGGAAGGCATGTGTCAAGCGATGAAGGTAGCGGATGAGGTGAGGTGCTAACAACATAGTTACGATTAGACTTAGCTTTGTGACGTCACAACACAGTCGCCGGGATGTCCTCTCCCTGGAAAAAGATCGCCTTCAAATATTATATTATTCTATTGAAACTTTCGTCCGGAAACAACCGTATTTTATAAGCTGTGGTTTTGTTATTAAAAAAAAAAACTAAATAATATATATATATATTGTTGTTATTATTTATTTTAGTTTGAAGCCGATTGTTTAAAGCCGCGTAGGTAAAATAAAAGGTTAGTTAATATATTAATAAATGCTAATTTAAAACAATGCAGGCGTAACTTTTCTGACGTCACTCCCGGATGCTAGGGAAGTCAATCAAGTCTATTATCGCAGTCAACTCCACACAGATTCCTATAATTCAGTCATTCTTGAAGTCTTGAAAGTTCTCAACATGTCTGTTCTCTTTAGCTTTTCCTTTGTTAGAACAGAAACCCACTCATATATATACTGTTAATGAGATCTCGTCACACAGGCCACACAGGCTCCGCATCATCCGTTACCCAAGCTATCCCATCACCACCAGCCGCCATGAGATCATCAGCGAGTGTCAACACGGGAACGCTTCCACGCTCTTCACTAATTTGCTCGGTCGGTGCTTTGTCGAAATTAAGAATTCTTTCATTCTGAAATTAATTATGGTTATGTGACTTAGTTAAGACGTTACAAGAAAAAAAGAGATAAATTTTCCTTTAATTTACTATCGGATTATGAGATATCATTAACCAAAAATCACTCCATGAAGGTGTTAAAGGAATAAAATCTTGTAAAACTATTAGTATTAAAATTTGAGTCTCTCCGCGCGGGAGAAGTAGACTTCGTTATGTATGAATGAAAGTAGGAAGAGAAATTTGTTTCTTTAAGACAAACTTTCACTATTGACCCTCCCTTACTCTCGCTCCGTCTCTTTCTATCCCCCTCCCCAGGAGCGTTGAACGTTTAACGCAACCTTCTTGGTTGCATTAGAAGTTTCACTTCATTTAAATCGTGATGAAGTCCCTGACTTTACTTGTATGTGATATTATTCTAAGGACTCCTCTCACCTCCACTCTAAGTCTGTGTAGCAATCTCTCTTTGTCATTTTTAAGTCGGTCGCAAGTTATTGTGTCTTCTTCATTCAGAACTCCTTTCATCTCTAACTGCGCTATTTCCGTATCCTTTTCAGTTATGGCGCTTTCGAGTAGATCCTGTCTGTAAATAATATAATCCGTTATAATATTTGGTGAGACAATACTTTTATCTAAGCTTCACTTTTACTTCAAAGAAGCTAAAATTCCAATGACATTCCAATGTCATTTATTCCAATTCCATTTCTGTTTGCAACTCACACGACTCTCGCTAGATCCGTCAGTATCTCTCTCCTGTTGTTATCACAGTTCCTCAAGGAATCCTCGACAACCTTCAGCTTGTTAATCACCGCTGAGCAAGTGGAGCAGCTCATAATGGACGCGTTCTGAAGAGAAAGGATTCGTTGTTCCAGCTTCTTCATCTGAAAGAATTCATTTGTTTTTTGACTCCTAAGTGCGTTATTTTAAAGTATAATTTGCAATGCAGATATTTAAAAGGATTTTTGAGATTTACCTGCCACATACATAATACATATTGTATTTTAAAACAATTCTTTAATAAGATTACTTTTATCCTACGAATATTAAAGATTTTTTATTTATTCGGAAATAAAAATACATAAGTTTACTTCCATTCAGCCACAACCAATAAAGATCGATATTAAAACTATTTTAATATACCTTATTAGTAAATTAAAGGCTAAATTTTGTGGACATTTCTTTTGATTTTAGTGTATATGATAATTATTATAATATTATAAGATTTGCCCACCTTTCGTAATGTTTCGATTCTCTTCTGTTCCTCGTCATAAAAGACTTTCTCTCTCTCGGCTGCTATCAGCACCGATTCCTTCAAAGCCTCTTCCAGTTCCAGGATTCTCTTCCCCTGGTCCCCGGTGCTGGGTTTCTTGTCCAGGAACTGCTCCAACTCGTTGATTCGTTCGTCCTTGCTCCTGACGACCGCCAACAGCTGCTCTAACTCCGCTATGTTGTTGCTCTCCCTCAAGGCATCCTCCAGCATGCTTATACATGTTTGCTGTTCTATTATCTTGGCGTTTTTTATCCCTATCTCTCTCGTCATATCCGTGATTTTTTGCGACAGTCTACGCGTGTTTGTCTGTCGGCCATCTTTCATGCTGATGAGATCGTTATGACTTTTGCTGATACCTCTGTCTAACCTATCCACTACCTTATTGCTTTTTTGCAGCTCGAAAAAGCTTCTGCTCCTCTTTATGTTGTTTAACTCACAGCTATCCGATATTTTTAGTATCTCTGACAGTATCAGGGACGACTCGTTTAATTCAATTTCTAGATCAATGATTTTCATTTTACTCTCTTCCAATTTAGTTCTGAGCCTGTCCCTGTCTTTCAAAGAGTTCGTTAGATCTGTGATAGTCGCTATCTCGCTCTGTCGCGCGCGCGTGATTTCCTATTCGGGAGGGTACGAAGAGAGAAAAGAAATAATAATGAAAAAAAAAAAATCTAAAAAAATAATAATAAACGTAAACGATAATATAATAACAGAAAATACCAACAAAATAAACGAAAAAAATAAAAATAAAATAAAAAAAATAACTGGATAAAGACAGACATTCCGCTTTTATTGATCAATTGATATTTCGCATAACAAGGTCACAAAGCGTCGTAACATCGGCTCGTGGTTACTCTCACTAGATACATGATTACTTAACACTTTAAAATATATCAATACTTAAATTACGATCCGCTGAACACGTACGATACAGTTTAAACATCACTTAGAGTTAACTCTAGACTAATACCATTACCTTAGTGTGTGCTGTTTACAATGAGACCGGCGTGACAACATAACCTGAACACTTCAACATCAACACAAATGTTTACACAACGTCACTGAACGGCCGCGAAGCGAGACTCAAAGTGAAGACGTGGAGGCATGAGGTCGGCGCTGACGGAATTCACTATGAACGACATTTGAACAACGATAAAGAGTAAATAAACGGCAGTCTTGGTGAGGAGTAACTTAGAAAAAGCTTTTGAGGAAACCAGCGGGCCCGGCCTGCGGAAGATTGAAACATTACTCAGTTAGTATTGTTAGTATATATATATAACGAACAATGTTTGCCGCCACTCTAACTACTGAGATGTCGTGTCCGTTGAAGTGACTGACGTTCTATATTTAAATTTCTTTAGCGAGTTATTTGTGTGAGTGGGGTTATTGCTGTGGCTCAGTATGTAATATAGTCTCACCTCTTCTCTTTGTGCTTGTGCTTGTTGCTGAGTTTTAATTTTGGCTTGAAGGTTACGTATGGACCTGGAAATATATTTCGGTTAATCGAAGCAAGCTCTCGGCTAATGTTGTGGGTGATATAATTGTTTTTGTTTACCAAAAACCATGCAGACACTTAGGATATAAGATTTTTTTTTTAAATTCAAAACAAAGTAAAGATGACAAGTTATTATCTTTGACACATTGAAAATACTAATGAGTTCTGTGTGTTATGTGTTATTAGTCTTATAGTAATATTATATCTGGACACTTATTAACTGACTGATTTAGAATTAATCGATATAAATCTCCGAACATTTTTTAATTCCTCGAAATTCCTCATAACTCCCCCCCACCAGCTCCCTTCACTTACTGCTGCAGCTCCATGATCTGCTTCTCCTTCTGCGCCTGTTCCTCCTGGCTCATCTGCACCAGCTGTAACAGTCTCTCAGTCTCAGCGGCGAGTCTCGAGCACTCCTCCTCGCTGCCCTTCAACTTCTGCTGCAACTGTTCCGCCTCCTTCTGAGTGTCGCCCAACTTCCTGTTCAGATCCGTTACCGCTGCTGCACTGCCGCCGGCCTAGATGAAATAATACGCTTAAGAATCATAAAACCTTCATTACTTCAACAGTACCGCGGAGTCAGCGCCGCGTGCTCTCCCTTACCTTCCTCAGAGACGCTTCCATTTGGTCCATTTGTTCCTTCCGTTTCTTCAACTGTCGGTCCAGCTCCATCAGCGACTTCTCCTTGTCCTCCACGTCTTTACGTTTGTTCTCGACCATTCTTCTGTTCTCGTCGAACTGTTTCCTCGCGTCTTCTAACTTCTTGTATTCTTCTTGCAGCTGTTTCCTAGCTTGCGCCGTATCTTCCCCAGCTCTGGCGCTCTGACTTGTAGCTTGTAGCTTCTTGTTCGCCTCTCGCAAGTCGAACTGTTACCAAATTAACAACATCAAATCGCGAAGTGGCGTTGTAATATTCATCGTACGAGAAGTGTACAGAAAGATATACAAAATAGCGTAATCGATAGTCACTCAAGCTTTAATCTGAGAAGATTCTCAGTGTATTCATAAGCCACATATATATCACAAAAGCCAATTTTTTACATATATTTTTTTTGCTAAATAATTGCAGCAACGAATTTATGGTAAAGAAAAATAAATAAATAAATAATATCAAACACATGTATGTATTTTTTTTAATAAAACAAGATCACGATTGCACAGAATCGAATATATACAGCTGAAAGAGAGAAGAGGATGCGCCGGCTGAAGCTGGATGCGTGATGACATCCACAGTACATACGATGGAGCGTGTTGGACGAGTGCGTGTGACATGGCGGCGCGACAGATCCGTCCGACCTCGGCGATGCAACTAATAAAATGAATACGGGCTAATGAGGGGTTGGAGGTCGCCCCGCGGGCCGGGTGAGGCATGCGACTAACGACAATGACGAGATGATCCCGAAAATAAAAAACTAAAATTACGCGACATCCAAATCAAAACATCTATGACGGTGCGGTGTCGGGCGCGATGTTGCGGATTCAATCGAGTTCTCCGCGAGTGTTTTAATGCTTGGCAGAACTCGATTCAACCGTGCACTGCCGGCGACCGTGCTCGGGCGATCCTCCAACTGACCTGGCTCTTTTCCAATTCCTGTACGAGCATCTCCAGCTGCGCCTGGCAACGCTCCCGCTCCACCGCGAGCGAGCGCGCCTCGGCTTGAGCCGCTTCGAGCTGCTTCTGGACTTCCTTGACGTCGGACGGTCCTCGCGCTTGAAGCTGCTGCAACTGCTGCTGTTGCATCTGGAACTGTCTCTCCAAATTCTGTAAACGCTGCTGGCACTCCGACAGCGCTTTCTCTGCTGCTATGGCTTTCGTCTTCTCCGATTCGACGGCCATCTTCCATTTCTCTATCTCTCCCGCTTTCTGTGCTTCCTTCTCCGCCCTCTCAGCTCTCTGCCTGAAAGTGTCTTTCTCTTTGGACACGTTCTGTACCTGCTGTTGTAACTTTGCTATTTCTCTATCCCGACTTTCAATAACCGACTTGGTGCCGCGTTCTGAGTCTTGAGCCATCTTTCTCTGTTCTTCCTTGAGTCTACGCACTTCCTCCCGTTGCTTCTGGAGTTCTGTCTCCGAGGAGTTCAGCTCTCTCTGGAAGTTTACCAGCATATCCTGAGATTTTTCTAATTGAGCTACGAGCTGATCGCGTTCGATCGTCAATTGTTTAGTATCTGCTTCCAGTTTAACTATTTGTTTTTCTATGGCATCAGCCTGTTTGTCTCTCTGTTCGAGGATGGACGCCATCTTTTCTCTGTCTCGCACCGACTGAGCCAGCTCTTGTTGTAGTTTAACTAAAGTCTCCTGTGTCCTGTGGTCCAAAGTGCGTTGTTGCTGTTCGATGTTTCGCCTCGTGTTCTGTATCTCAGTTCTAAGAGCATCCCTTTCTTGTTCGATCTGGCGCATTTCTAGTATCGTACGTTCTAAACGCTCGTGCATCCTGCCCAATTCGTTGGTCATTCTATCGTATTCCACTCGAGTCGTCTCATTTGTCTCCTGATACTTGGCGAGATGCATCTGTGACTTTTCTAGTTCCTTCGCCAAGCGACCGGCTTCCATTTCGGTCGCATCCCGCGCCTGTATGGCCTTCTCCAGCTTATCTCGGAGTCTCTCAATCTCCAGCCTGTCTTCGGTCCTGGCCTTATCACCGGCGACCGCTTGCAATTTCATCCTTTCGATCTGTTGCAGCTCGCCTTTGAGCCTCTCATTGTCTTTATCCAACTGTTCCGAACGCAATTTCAATTTCTCACACCTATCTCTGAACTTCTCGCACTCAATGTGAGCGCGCTCTAGATCGGTGCGCTGTTTCTCCATGGCCGCACTCAGCTTGGTGACCTCGCTCTTGGACAGCTCTAGTTGTATGTTCAGTTCGTGTAGCTTGGTCTCCGCTTGGTCCTTCTCGGTTTGCAGTCTCTGTATTTCGGCCTGGGATGTTTCGTGCCGTTCGCGGTACTTGTCTAGCTCGGCCTGCAGTCGGTTAACTTCCGTGCTCCACTTATCCTGTTCGAATTGGTATTTACCTCGGAGGCCCTCCACTCGTTCGAGTTCCGAGCGCAGTCGATTCACTTCCTCGTCAGCCTTCCTCGCTCGCTCCAGGTCGAGGGTGGTCTTCTCGAGCCGCGTGCGCAGTCGTTCCACCTCCAACTTAGTCCTCTCGTGTTCTTCCTTAGTGTCGTGATATTTCCCGTAGCGCGCCGCATACCTCTCCGCCTCCTCCCTCGCGCCGCTGGCGTCGGCTTTGACCTTATCCAGCTCCGCTTGCGCCTTCCTCAGCTCGGCGGACACCTTGTCATGCTTGTCGTACATCTTTTCGAGTTCTATCTGTACTCTGGCCATCTCCTCTTGTGTCTTTTCGTTGGACGCCTGTGCTTTGCCGCACTGCGCCATCGCTCTGTCGTATTCGAATTGCAAGCGTTCGTTATCGGCGACTAGTTTTTCTTTTTCTGCTTGGTATCTTCTCAGTTCTATTTGGCCTTTCTCGTAACGATCTCGCACCATTTCTATGTCGACGCTCAGTCTATCCATGTCTTCTTTGGCCTTTTCTTCTTGTTCTTTCGTCCTGCCCAGCTGTAACGACGCCCTATCGTACATTTCCTGTAATCTCGCGAGTTCGTCTTGCAATTTTCTGAGATCTTCTCTGGACTTTGTGGCTAAATGCATGTTCTTCTCGTATTCCAGCTCAATTCTGTCCTTGTCTGCTTCGAGGATGTCTATCTTGTTCTGCAGTCGGTAGATTTCGTTTTGCGATCTGAAAACAAAAAATGGAATAACTAATAGCTTATATTTTTTAACTCGACGATCGCGGTCACAGCACGCCGTGTCTAGGTACCTGTCATATTTCTCCAGCATTTTCTCGTATTCTTTGTGCGCCGTTTCCTTCTCTTCGATGGTCTTTTGTGTGGAATACAAAGCCTTGTCCAGCTTCTCTTTCATTATTTCTAATTCCGTCAGGGCGTCGTCTTTCTCCATCTGAAATAATGATTATAGTGAAACGAAAATTCCCTTTTTTGAATGAATGAATAATAGATTTAAACAAACAATGGTGGAAAAAAACGAGGCACAGATAATGATACGAGGGTTATCAGGGTTAGAAATCTTCAGTTGTCCCAAAGTCAATATAAAAGTTCAACTTTTTGACATAAAATATATTCTTGAGTTAATAGTTACTAAATAGGCAATAAAATTTAGAGTAAATATTTGTTTCCAAATAAAACAAAACACGAATTATAATTCTCATGTGATATAGTCTGTGTAAACATGATTTAAGCCGAAACCGTGTTTATTATCTCACCGTAAGCTTCTGATGTTGTTGGTGTGCCTTCTCCCATCTCTCTCTCAGCACGTCCAGTTCCGTTGCTGCGCTGTCTCTATCTCTTGCCGCTCTGTTAGCCGCCGCCGCCGCTGCCTCCGCCCTTTCTCTACAAGACGCTGCCTCTGATAATGCTGCGTCTCGTTCCTTCTGAACTCTAGCTACCAGCGCCTGAAAGAGTTATGCTGTTGTAATATTTGTTTCTCGCAAACTGAAACTAGAGATAAGAGTAATGATCTCTGAGACTTCTCGACTTTCGCCAGACGGACAGCTTGATCTCCTGTTAATGATCAAGGTCAGTCGGTAGTCATCAAAGCGATAGGTAAAAAGTAAATAAAATAGATATCTAAGATAGATAAACATAGATTAGTTTTAATCGCTCCTACTTCGTAATTCTTACTAAAAATTATATATTCTATTTGAATACGCGTTTATATTTTTTCGTCTTTGCGTGTGTTTTCAGTCACATTGATAGTAAGTATGTCGCTCCGCCAATGGTTGTGCCGATCGCGTCGTTGTCACGGCACACAGCTATGGAATCAATATTGGCTGGCTGCCAATAAAATACACGTCGCAGACGGTTCGGACGTAGAAGATACACCGGCGTCCGTCATACCGAGTCTATGAACTCCGGTAACGTCTGACGAGGAATACAAGATGCAACAACCCTTGCTAGTTATTACTTACTAAATAAACAACGTGAATTATTAATTACACGCAAAATTAGAAGGGTTGTTTTAAATATAAAGATCATATTTTATAGAGCACTTGTAAATGTGAAATCTAGATTCCATAGAGTACAATCGACACACGCACGGTGACGTGTTTGTGTGTAATTAAATTTTTATTTTTGTACACATAAATTTCATACAAAGTGACAAATAAATGTGTACACCACTAGCTAGTAATAATATTTGTATTATGTTGACACAAATATACACTATCATCGAGGCCATCGAATCTATAATATATAAGACCTTGTTTTATACCGTATATATATAACTTTATTAATACATGAAACTTATTAAAAATCATCTATCAAAATACATTTTATGAATATCGATGTAGATAATACTTTAGAGTAATCAACCCGAATACTCGTCTGTTCATCCGTTCCAAGATGGCGTCGTCAAGTCTAGACTGACAGACAACGCAGAATGAGGTTACACGTAACTTATTATTTTATTGCGTCTCCATGTCTTGGATTGCGTAAGGCTTTCGAGGAGTCTACGATATTAGAATGTATTATCTTTGTTTGAACTTGTTTTTCGATGTTATTTATTCCGATTCGTTGCGACATATTTAAGAATAAATTTCAAATACAACCAATCAATACAGATATAAGTATTTTTTAGATAAATACACTTTGTATCAAACAGTACATTCTGTATATTTTTTTTTATTAAATTTTAAAATCGTTCCATATATATATATATATTATAGTTTCTATATAGTAAGAATTAAAATTAATATAGTTTTAAGCCAGTCTTCGTCTGTGACTTCTAGGTCCTCGGGGTCTATATTATATTCTGCTATCAAGGCTACATTATCAATACCTATTAAGTTGCTTGTGTGAAGCAGCCACAAGCGTCCATAGATGCAAAAAATCTTTCGCATTTATAATATAGGACAGGATTAAAGTATTTGGTAGGCCAGAATCACAAAAAATAAGATCCGTTCTTCGGCTGTGATATTCTAGTTGTATTTTTATAACCGAGTTAAATTCCAGCTTACACCTGGAGGTTTCCAGAAGTTACCTGTGCCTTCTCGTGCTTGTCCCTGAACCTGTCCGCGTCCAGTTGTGCCGTGTCCCTCTCCTTCTGCAGCCTAGCGGCTTGTCCCAGAGCTTTGTCGAGCTGGGACTGAAGCGACTCGAAGTCATAGGCCGACTTCTCGCGATCCACCTGGAGCTGTTTGAGGTGTTTTAGAGCAGTGGCTCAATAAACAATAAGCAGTTATTAATAGGGATTTCGTGATAGTCTTAGTGCATTTGATTTTAAAGAATCTTCTGTTAAAAAGTCTTAAAATATTCTATAATTATATGATAACAGGATTAAAACACAAGAAATTTAAAAATTCCAAGTAAAAGAGAAGTAATTTGAATTTTTTTTTTTGTAATATATAGAACTAATTGTTGGTATAGACAGCGTTAGGCTGAACATGGGACAGACATTGCAACTTACCTTCCTGACTTCGACGGCTGATTTGTCAAGTTTTTCTTGCAGCTTGTCTATCTCGGAGTGGGCGGAGTCAAGCGAGGCCTGCAGCTTGTCCTGCTGCAGCTGTGCTTTGCCTAAAGTGGCTTGAGTTCTCTCCAGTTCTTCTCTCGCTTTGTCTAGTTCAGCTATGGCCTTGTCTCGTTCGGAGTGCAGACGACTTACTGAGGATTGAACGCTGTTGGAATGTTTCAATATTTGATAAGTTTGTCTTAAATCTTAAATATTCGGAAATATTATTCTAAATAAATAATAAATATTATCTTATACTTGTTAAGTTTCCTTTATAATAAATTGATTTCTTATTATTATTTTTTTTTTATTTTATACAAACTAAAAGTATACATCCGATGAATATTACTATGTAGGTCTAATAATCTTTTCACGCTAACGCCCAGTCCCTGAGGAGCATTATATTTTAATTTCTTCCTAAATTAGTTAAATTTCGCAGTATTGCTAACAGCTGGCTGTAGCGATTCGGCGGAGTTGGGGAGTTTAATAACAGAGATAGCTGCGAGGAATTTTCTTAAAGTAACATTATTTTAATTGAAATCGGTTTGCGATTCAATCTTTGGAAGTTGAAAGACATTACGATTTTGTATCTTATTACGTTGATAATAAGAGCGTCGGAAATGTTCTAATTTAGGATATAAAAATTATATATTTACCGATCGTATTCCTCCTTGAGACTGTCCTGTTCCGTTTGTGCATTTTCAAGTTTAGCTTTCAGACGATAGACTTCTCCTTGGGACTTCTCCAGCTTGTCTTGTAAGGCGCTGGCTTCCACTCTGCTTCTTTCGGCGTCAGCTTGGGTCACTCGCAGCTCCGCCTGAGTCCGTCTCAACTCAGCCGCTGATTTATCCGCCTTCTCTTGTACTCTATCCAGCTCTTGGGAGGTAGTTAGCGTGCTTCTGCCGAATGTTGTCTGTGATCTCTCCAATTCGTGCTTAAGCCGTTCGTTCTCTAGCTCGAGTCTGGCTAGACGTTGTTTAGCCGCTTCCCAGTCGGCGCCCGACCTTCCCACTTCACTTGCAGCCTTGTCTAGTTCAGCTTTGGATTTGCCAAGTTCTGACTGAGAGCTTTCTAGCTTGGCTTCGAGCCTGTCTTTTTCAGCCTGAGCTCTTTCCAATCTCGCGCCGAGTTTTTCCACTTCACTCTCCAGCGCGTGGAGTTTCATCTTGTAGTCTGCTATTTCTCTTTCATGTAGCTCCCTCTCTTCGTTTTTTTCGTGTTCGGCTCTGTCTCTCTGTTCTCTGAGCTGTTGGATTTGTTTCTCTTTGTCGCCGATGACCTCTTCGAGGGAAGAAAGAGCTCCTTCAGACGAGCAATGGTGTGCTTGCATAGCGTTTAATCTAGCTCGAGCCATGTCCACTTGATTGTCCTTCTCTTTGAGGAGATCTTCCAGATTTTCAATCTATAAAACGTTTTTACGATGAAAAAAAGAAATAGAACGTATTAAAGATATATATAAAAGCATAAATTAATATAAATATATTTAAAGCGAAAAGAAAAATAATAAAATAACATACCTTCACAAATAAATAGCACTACACAATAAAGAAAACATATAACATAAAAAAAACTGAATACCAACTAGCACCAAAAAACTATTTTTTATACAAAACAAAAATAGAAGCACATAAAATATATAAATATATATAGTATCCGCTACACAAAACAGAAATTTCTTAAGAACGGGTCATCATCGAGCTCACAGGCATCAGATAAATAGCTAGTATAAACATAATTTAAAGACGGAATATTCGAGTCAAAAAAATATATATAACAAGGAAAAAAAATATCGCATAAAAAAATTATTGTATAAACATATTTTATTGGTCTTATACATTAAATAATAATTATAACGTTTAAATGATAATAGATTATAAAAATAAATACAAAAAATACAAGGCTTTCGGCCCTAACTTCTATTTTATATTTCCAAAAAAAAAATTACATGTCAATTTACCCACAAAATATAAGTGAAGGCGTTGAGTGAATGCCTTAGTTATAAAAGCTTCTCCAAAGAAAACTAGCTCCACAACTTTTTGTCTGCTCGACAAGTCATATTTTATATACAAGTCGAATTATTTTGCTGTTTGATTAATATAACATAAACAGAATGCTTATTTTCATTAATGTATTTTCGATTTACGTTTGACGAATCACTTTTGTGTTTTATCTCATATTAACCGCTTATAAGATTCCTCTATCTATCTACAGCCCACCTTTCTCTGCAGCACGTTGATCTTCCTGTCTTTGATCTCGGAGTGATCTCTCAGCTCGGCCAGCTCGTGAGCCGCTGCCAGCGCCGCGGCAGTTTTCTTCTCGACCATCCTGCTCTTTTCATCCAGCCGAGCCTTCAATTCCTCCACCTATACAGATTCGGGAGTTGTATGTGAATTTTTAATTTTTATTTTACGTAGGGATTAAACTGATAAATAGCGTTTACGTTAAACTAGCTCTGCCTCTACGTTTACGGGTAATTTTATTTAATATTGTTTAAAAGTTGATTCAACACATTATTAAATTGTCCATAATCTTTGAATAACTGTGAGAAATACAGCAAAATTTTCGTCGATTATAAGTCTCGTTACAAAAATACTGTTATTTTAATCTCTCAAAATATTATTCTCAATTTTCTTGAATCAACCGAAGTAACGTTATATGTGTGAAGTGATTCTTTTGGTTCGTTGTAATCAAGTTCTGTGAACATTTTCATATACCTTGTATTCCCGTGTAACGCTAGCTGTCTTTGTTCAAAATATTTAATTATAAAAAAATAACTATATAAATGTTCTGTGCTGCTAATAATTAACGTAAAAAACGGTGACATAAAAAAAACATGATAAAAGAAATTCTGAACACCATCTATAAAGTACGAAAAACATAGGGTGCTCAAAAATTGAACTAAGTCCAAATAAAACCGTAGTGGTGTTCGTTGTTAGCGTGATATAAATATGACATCGTTTATTTGTACCTTATAACTTACATCGGTTTGAAGCATGCTATAGTGCTCTTCTTTAGCACACAGCGATTCTTTGAGAACTGCTATATGTCTCTGGTAATCCTGGTGCTGTTCCTCCAGAGCCTTCATTTTTGCAGCCATCGCCAGTATTTCTTGATCCCGTCTCTGGATCTCCAGTCGGAACTCATCCAACTAATCATCCAGCCATTCCACAATTAAATCAATCCTTTACGTAATACATTATATATAAAAACTATCTACATAGGCAAGTGATGGCTATGACATTAATGTTCTTATATACTACATAACGTCCCATATCAACAACGATGGTGAAGCGACGAAGCTTATTACGTCGTCAGCAACTAACAACCATGAGGTTAGTGGAAGACATCAGTCATTTACATGCAAACCACGCTTACACTCAGAATCAAAGGAAAAACAAATCAAAATGTTCCTTACATTGTATGAAGTATAGAAGATTTTACTTGGACGTCTGAAAAACTTTCCATTACAACCAAAGATTTGCGGTTTAATAGTTAGTAGAAAATTTTCCAGATCGTATCTAATAGGAAATGCCGGCGATGTACGGGCGCCTACGTTGTGATACATTTATCTACCGCTGTGATGACCTCTGATGATGGCTAAATGATGGCCGGAGGTGTGAGCGGACCAAGCGACTGGACATCGAAAGCGATGATCACACGGAAAAGAAAAAATAACACGCACCCGAAATCGCTCCAAGCGCATACGACCTCAAATCAAAACCGTTAATGTGTCGGCGTAGCCGCGTTACAAACAAGGTTCACATAACAAAAAATAACACATCTTTATATAACTAAGATACAATAACCCGCTACGCTATATCGACAGGATGGTGTTCCGTTGCGGTAACCGTCTGCCATCCTTGGTGATTCTCACGTCGTTCAGCAGAAAACTTACTTGTCTCTTCGGTTCGGCCTTATCGTATAGTGAGGGCAGCTCGCCCTCTAGGAGCGCGACCTGCCTCTCGAGCGTCGCGATGCGGGCGTCCTTGGTCTCGAGGACTGCGGTGAGGGTGGCGCCGGCGGAGCCCCCTGGCAGCCCTGCCGCGGCCAACGCCCTCTCCAGCTGGAGCTGCAGAGCCCGCAGCGTGTCCGCCGTCGCCTTGAGCTCCTGCCATAGCTATTCTTCACGCACAGCTCCGAGCGTTGGCTCGGCTCAACACTCGCTAACGTGGGGATACGAGCTAAACATGCAATGGGTCGACGGATTTTTTTTTGTTGGTCGTTTCGGGCCGAATCTTATGTTTGTTTGGTGACCATGATAAGGTGCTGGGGTTTAAGCACAGTGGAGACCGTGATGAAGCGAAGGTCGGTCGTTTGGATGAAGTGGATGGCAACGATCTTTCACACAAGCGACGCGACGATCACATTCGGCCGGAGACAGATCAATGGAAATGAAACTATCAAGAGACAGAGCAATCTAAGAAACAGTGATCATGATAAAAGTATCACAAAATAAAACGCCCATGTGTTACAGTTAGTATATCATGATGAAGCAGTGGCGTGCAAGACATACACAGTGCAGGATATTGTATGTATATATACATATACTAATACATATATATATATATATTATTATTCATTTATATATATATATCTTTTTCATTTATTGTTTAATGCTATGCATGCATTACATCCACTATGATAATCACCTGTTTTTGTGCCATCGCTTGCATTTGCTGGAACATCTGTCGTTCCTCTTCTTTACCTGGAAACAGTTCCAATTACGAAACCTCTTTGAAATTCACTATTTCATTGATGACTGCATTTTTAGTTTTTCTATGTGCCATTAAAGAATTGCATTGCAATTTTATATGTCATTTTTAACCTCACTAGTGCGTAATTGCATTGCAATTCACTCGTGGTATTAAACAACACTTATAGCCGAAACGTACCCATGCCCTTGTTCTGCAGCATTTCCAATAGCTTCTTGATGCTTTCATCTCTCGCTTGCAAAGTTTGCTTTTGTGTTTCAATCCGAAGTTCCAATTCCTGTTGTAGAAATAATACTAAATAGTAAAAAATATACAAATAATAATATATTATTGTAGAAAAGGTATACAAGCAACAAACACTAAAATAGTTATGATTGGTCAAGCATTCGCAGTTTATTTGTACACACTGAACTTGTTTATTTATTTATGAATGATGTATGAGTGTAGTGGTCGTGGTGGCCTGGAGGTTAAAAGGCCCGCCTCTCATACGCGAGGGCGCGGGTTCGAAACCTGGTAAGTACCAATGTGATATTTTCCGAATCATATGTACTTTCTAAGAGTATTTAGACACCACTGACGGACGGTGAAGGAAAACATCGTGAGGAAACCTGGTCTTATAATTTCTAATTATAAGATTGAAATCGCCAACCCGTCTTGAGCAAGCGTGGCGATTAATGCTCTAGCCTTCTCCATGTGAGAAGAGGCGTTTGCTCAGCAGTGGGCTTCGATAGGCTGATGATGATGATAATGATGATGATGATGTATGAGTAACGTTCTGCCATCCCTTAACAATTTTAAATCTCGTGTCTATCGTTTTGTGGTTTTTGATCGTAACAATATAAACATAAAATTCTTAAGATATTAAATACATATTTAGGTTTATAATTCCGGCGTTTAAAAACTACCTTTATAGTGTCTCGCAAAATGGCGATCTCTCTCTGCAGGTGTTCGTTTTCTGAGTATAGCGCCTCCAGCTGTTGTTGTAGTTCTGGAGCGGGCTGGCGCATTCGCAGACGAAGTTCTTCTTCCAGCTGTCTGACCAGCATCGCTTGTTTCTATAAGGATAATTGACGATGAGGCTCCTCTATATTATTTATTTAAAGAAATAAACCACCAATTATTAAGACTAAGTATTTATTTGATTGTAGCCGGTAAATGAGAATAATATAGAGAAGACTAAAAAAAAATCCCTCGGCTACAGATAAATGGGTATATACAGGAAGTAAAATGTGACGATCTCATAGACAGAGAGAATTTTTAATACTAATGGATTGACAATTATTATACGATGAAATGTAAAAAAATATATGTTTTCTTAAAAAATACATGTTCTCACCAAATCTAATGTACCCATTGAATTATTATCTAAATTTTAAATTACTATTTTTTTGGTAATAAAGCAGTATTTTATAGAACTACCTATTTACATGTTTTTTCAGCTATATATAATCTAATTCACATTTGATTGCAGTTTGTATCGCACGACATTTACGTATTAAGAGTTGTAGGCATTAGAAGAGAAAAATATAGATGCAAAATATACATTTTATACATCGTTAAAACTACTTACAGTTAAAGTTTATTACGGTTTTTTTTTCTTGCGATGTTCTTGAATCTGTAAATTATACTTTAACGATATCCTAAAAATTGACGATCGTGTAAATGGCCCAAGTTCTCGAGTTTTGTTTGATCACATCTTCAAGATACGGTTTTGTAATATTTAATACATTCCGGCTGAATGCCGAGTATTGGTGTGGAGAGAAAGTTTTTACCAAATAAAAAGACATTTGAAAGCTTTAGGTTGAAATGAAATACTGAATTCCTGGTCCGGATAAATGTACGAACGTCAGTAATTATAATAGTACCATCGTATTATATATTTTTTATTTACTTATTAGTTGTGCTATCTGCAATCATATTAATAAAATTTTATGATATGTTCCACAAAAAAAAAAAATACGTTCTTTTTACGAAACAATTGTCGATAAAGGTCATAAAAATACGATTGAACTTTCCCCGTTTTCCGTTACGAGCTTTGAAATATTCATTATTTAATATATAATTGTGTCAGTACATATATATCGATGTAAATTTTTTTATACAAATCATGATATACATTTTAATGTCATGCATGCATGCATAAATGATGTCTCGTTATTCAAATACGTTTTCGGAAGCGGAACAGACAATTGGGTTAACAAGTCTCACTAAGACAGGTTCATCTCGTAACAGAAACGTTTATCAAAAAAAAGTGATATTGTCTCGAAAATACACAAAAAATATATTTTTTAATGTTTCTTTTTTATTTATGACCGTTTAATTTATTATAATTGACCAAATATTTCGTGCAGCGTTATGTAACCTACAAGGTTTATCGTTATTTCAATTAACAATCAGAGTCAGTAGGGGCTATATTTTATCTCTTTTGAACCTTCGAATTGAATCATTAATATACATTTGCAGCGATTATTCTATTTATTTTTTTTAATATTTTTTATTGTAATGTACACTCGATTAATTCATAGATGTACATACAGCTTTATTTTCTGTTTTTCAACAGGAAATAGAGAGCGATTCTTTTGAAAGAAAGCAAAGTATAGAAATGTCTGAGATTTAACTCATATTGTTGAAAATAAAAGCAGTGAAAACAGACATGTTAAAATAAATTACACATAAATGAAAATTTTGTTTAATTAAAAAAAGCTTTAAAGTATTAATTATATATCATTCAAACATCATACTGGCACGCGTGAAGCGCTTAGCCGAGTATATGACAAAAACGATTTACATCATTGTCGGAAATATTTGTTACTTTTACTCTGCTGGACCGATATTAACCAAACGTCTGTCAGAACCACTATAAGAATGCTGATTCTCAAGTGAAACAACCCCATCAAAATCGGTCGATCCGTCTAAAGGCGACATACACTCCAACATCGAAATCAAATTTACGACATCGCTGTTTTTACGTCGTTAAAATTTAACTATTAAACCGTAACAAAGAGTCTCCTGTCTGTCATAAAACCTTTGCACATAAATAATAAACTCGTAACTGTCCGTATTACGTTTGACAGTGTTGTGTCGTTAAATTCAACTAGATGGCAGCACCAAACCTTTTCAGTTCGATCATAAGACTAAGATTAACTATCTACGCTTCTATATAACCCTTCTTCAGAAATAAAATAAACCAATGATTTAATTTGGTTGTAATAATTAATTACGACCAAATTACAAGTTATATAAAGCAAAAATATGTTCTAATATAACAATTTGTATTAAGACTGTATAATTAATTTTTATGCAGGTTATTATGAATATTCACAACAAAAAATATTTCAACATACTTGGTGTTTAAGTTAAGGTAATTGATGAAAAAGAGATCTAAAATCCCGCCTAACCGTGATCACGATCGCTGCGAAGTAGCCGAAACGTGTAAAGCCTCCGGAAATATTAGTTTTATTTAATAATAACATGTAAATTGTTATTGTTGTATATATATATATATATATATATATATATATATATACAGCTTTGTCATAGAGACAGTTTTTTAAAATAGGATTATTATATTACATTCATGTTGGTTGGGAATTTTTTATACAAGTTTTTAAATATTAATATAATTATGAATTTATCCTCGTTATTTTATATACATAAAGTTATAAGTACATACATTATATATACACAAAGGTTTCTTTCAGAACATCAACAATTTTACCGATCGATTGATCGAAGGTCGTCTAAGGCTTTCAAAATTAAAACATTTCCTCCAATCGTATTACTTAAAATTTACGTACAAATATATATAAGTATCGATATTTTTAATCAACCAATAATTAATCTCTCTTACGTATGGAGAATTTAATAAACTTTATGAAGTAAATTCTTAACTTTAGAAGAATTTAATTAAGGAAAAACCTTATATTGTTGCCTTTGACTTCAGTTAAAACGCTTGATGTAATCTTTATAAGGAAGGATCATTTAAAGATAATAAAAACTTATTCAATGTAAATAAATATAGTATATTATTGTTTTATATAAGTTTGGGTTTACAAAGCTGTTCGTAGCAATCAGCTACGGTTCGTAGAATCAATAGCTACGTGACAGCTACGACAACGGCTACGATTCTCCGAATCATTCCTACACGGATTTACATATTTTAATATGTATATTTATACAAAAAATATTATACATGTTATTGAAATCAATGTATTTATACATTTATTGTACTGTATTTAACGATCATCTGCTCATTTTATATAAACAATACATATATAAATAATATTATTATAATAAAAAGTACCAAATTTAAATAGAAAAAAATAGTGAAGACTATTTTGTTTAAGCAGAACATATATACATTTACAATTAATTCATTACATATGACCCATATATGTATATATATAAGAATATAAGCATATATCTGTTCAACATATATTAATATTATATCACGTAGAATAAATGTCTCATATTAAAGTACAGAACTGTGTTAAATCATAATTATATTCAATACAGATAACAATCGGGGTTACAACAAAAATTACTCTGGGAAATGGGTCGAGTAAAACGAGACCATTTAAACTGGATGATAATAAATATTAAACAATGGAAGTTCTTAATAAGCGATAACAATAACCAGTGTAAAATGAAACGCTATGAATAAGGTTATTTTATATGAACATTAAATCTATTTATCACAATTTTATAATGATATTGATTGAAGATTTCATCAAAATCCGTCATAGTGATATCAATTCAAACTAAAGTATTATTAAAAGTAGTCAAGGATTATTTTGACGTGGCAAAATATTACGTACGTATGTGTGTGTGTGTGTGTATGTATGTATGTGTGTATGTATGTATGTGTGTGTGTGTATGTATGTATATTTACAGTGGCGGATTTTTTCCATGTCACAATTATTTGAATCCACACAATGATTTGTCAACATTATATTATGGCAACACTAATATTCATTAACCATTAATTATGTTAAGGTTATATATATGGTATGGTTATTTCAATGAGTTCGCGATTAATTCAAGTGACAGGGTCTGGTTACTTTTTAATTATGAATAATGATATTAAAGCATATAAAGTCACTATAAAAATATCATATACATACAAGTGTTGATCTAATAGTATTATAAAAGGTGTATTTAAAATATATATTATTTTTATTACAGGTGTGGATGTGACAAAGCGAACACGCTGTAGATGTGACACATTAACTCCGCTACCCTCCGCTAGATGTCGGGGTGAGCACAATTCATTGATCGCACCGAAATAGTACGATCGGTTACGCAACCATTCAGGCTTCTTACATGTATATAAAGATTTAGAGAATTATACGAAAAAATTAAAATCGTATTTAATTTAACAAATCCTTGCATATATATACATACTCTTAAGATAAATTATTAATCATAGTGAATGAATGCTAGTAATTAATGAATTATAATTCAGCGAATGAATTCATACACATTTTGAATAATTCAGAGGTAAGTCGTATTTCTAAATGCATATCCTCATCCGCGATTTCGTTGGAATTAAACTTAGAATATACAAAATTACTTTGTTATGCAAAACACGGATGGAGAAAATGTTTTAGACAACGACAAATAAGAAAGATACCATTTACAACATATACATATATATATGTGTGTGTGTGTGTGAAAACTCTTTACTAAAATTGAAGCGTTAGTCGAATTATCTGAAATAAAACTTAATGTATTATCCTTAATTTTTATTATTTTAAACAAACTTTTTGCTGTAATTCAAATACAAACATATAAATCTTTTATATATATATTGGGCTACGAACAAATTGGATTCAGAACGTAAGACACCCTCTAAATAATTAAATCATTATCAACATACAATTTGACGAAAATTGGACGTAACATTTTCTTTTCTTCCATTAACGGGTTTTGTATATCATGAAATAGATTGAAGTAAGTAATGTTTCTACAACAGTAGGTATACTTAGTCCGAGATTTCATCTCCGCACTGCATACTGAGCGTTCATCGTTACTAATTCATTATCCTATAATAATACTATAACATGCGAAACTTTATGAATGAAATAAAATACTATTACTACCGCTCCGTATGTTGTCATGATTCAGACTAAGATACAGTATTCGTAAATGCATTTGCTATAATAATTCTATTTCATGATTTTTTAGAAAAAAAATAAAATAAAACGTCACTTAATTTTATGAGCATTTCATTCGTTCATAGTTTGTGCATAATGAATGAATTTTGTCTTCATTCATTCTTGATAATTAAAATAATATACACACAGACATTAATTATTCTTATCACATATATATTTAAAGTAATAGTCTATCGAGTGTCAAGTAACCTATATCTAAGTAGGTATAATACCTAATTTATATTTTATAAGGCTTCATCCAACGAAAAAGCCAATCTAAGGAAATTTAACATTTATAATATAATAAATTTCAGTGAATGAATGCTAAAGAATTAATGAGAATAAATGACTTCGCTTATTTTTGAAAAAAATAGATTACATTTGTCACACTAGTCAATAAAAATGACATAATGACGTAAGTATTGCCAGTGTAAAAAAAAATGAATTATATTTGTTATAGAGTAGAATCTGTTAAATAATTCTAGTATATAAATAGCGTTTCTAGACATAACAATTTATAAATAGCCAGACGTCTATATCAGCTGTTAAACAAAGATGGCGTAGTGTAATCTAATTTCATCAACATTATTCGCCAACGAATCATAACTTAATTTTAGTTTCCATCCAATGCTTTTATAATATATATATATATATATATATATATATATATATACAGAGTTATATATATATACATATATAAACTAAAATTTAGTTATGATTCGTTGGCGAATAATATATATGTATATATAATAATGAGATCTAAGATTTTCGCGAGTTTTATTCATTTAAATATATATATATAATATTTAAACATAAAATTGTTGTCTGTTTATGAAAAAGTAGCAATTATTTGTTAACAAAATATAAGTCATTTTCTAACATCTCCTTACAATATTGTAAGAAGTTTAACGAAAATCCTGAAATAAATTCAACTATTGAAATTATTATTAAACATGTGAGTTTGAGACGCAATTTTTTTTATAATTAAGTATGAAACAAAAAAACAAAACTAATAATCTCTCTCTCTCTAAATAAATAAATGCAAAACATTTGAGTGCCCACTTTTAATAACTTGTTGCCTCGTTACACTTTGCTGTATATAAATTAGCTAAAATATTATTTTTTTTAAAGAAAAAAAATATATATCAAAATATAAGAATTTGTTGAAACATACATACATCGTTTTCTACGTTATTAAATTCCTACGCACGTCACGTGACAGAGTGGGATGGAAATATAAAAAGTGTGTGTGAAAGAGTGAGATGGGGACACCACTCTGTTGATCAATACTTCACGGAACTACGTTAGCCATATTTTTGATAGAAATATTCCGTGGAATTAATAAAATAAATGCTTTTAGTACGTCGATTTGTAAATCACGCGATATTACGGTGCCCGCGTGAAGTTGTGTCGTGCGGGTAGTTGTAAAACTTACACGAGGGTATTCACAGATTGTACGATAATATTGTATGTAATTTCCATGTCAGCGGCGAAAGATTTAACAAAACAAAACATTCCGTCATATATTTACATTTAATAATTATTTGTGAATATAACATATAAAATATTTTGTTCATTTATGCTAAAAATAAGAGAATTACGCTTAGGGATCTTTATTTCGGTAATTTTTTTCTGTATGGATTTTATTATTTTCTTCCTAACGTCATTACTAATGTAAGTAAAAATATTATTAATCAATCTATTAATATTTACGAGATTTTTTTTTCATATTTCATTACATATAATTTAGTTGTATACATTGCAAGTATATAATATAAATATATAAATACACAACATACTTTTTATTATACATTATACATCATACTTTTTAATTACAAAAAGCTTGTCTGAGAATTCGCTGAAATTGTTTTTCAGACCTAAGGGACTTAGTTTTAGATCTGAGCTTCATTAAGTGGAAAATCGAGAGATATGAAAATACTTAACCGATACATTTGGTCTGCCTCTAACATATCCTTAGTAAATCTTACCTCTTATATATATATAAATTATATATATAGTTTAATTTACTCTGTCTGTACATAAAGATAGCTACAGTGGTTTCTGAAATGAGTTGTATTAATTGTACAATATTACATACTTATGGGTAAGGCGATATAATTTTAGCAAGAGGAATAAGAAACAGGTAGGGAGACGTTTGTGTTAATACAAAATAAAGTATTAACAATGTTTTACAGTTAAATGAGTAACGAGATAAATGATAAAATTATTGATTCCTTACGGAATAATAATATATGCATATGGCATAGCATGGGCCATGACATACGTCACAGGAAATGATTAAAAAAAAAAAATATTCTGATATGCTCATGACAGATATATTCCAGAACAAATGACATGCTGTACGTATCTTTTAACAAATAATTAATTAACCGTACTAATGTTAATTTTTAGCTCGCGGTTCGTCATAACGGTTTTATTTAACCGTTTTAGTGAACTTTAACAGTTTCATTCAAATCCAGTAAACAAAACAACAGGTGCTATAACGAGCCGTCGAGCTTATCTGGCCGGCAGCCAGCGAAATAAGTCACAGCATTCAATTTAAACAACAATTCAATTTGGACAACATATTCGAAAATAAGGTTTAATTGCTCGCTGAGAATGTACAAGCCGTATGACAAATTCCTTCGGCCTTGGTTAAGTATGTTTAAAAAAAAAATACTGCCAACTTGACGGAACAATTTTCTAAGCAGATATAAATTATATTTTCACATGCTTTGTAAGGGATTTAAGTTATAAATTAGGTTACTTTTCACTAGAAGATCGTCTACAATACAATCCAGTGATGTGAATGAACGCGAAAAGACCAGACAATGCGCTTTCACGAAAGAATTATGAACTATGTACGGCATCTCGTCTTAATACATCCCGTAATGGATTTTAAACAAAAAAATATATTTTTCAGTGACGTTTATATAGTCCATAGACAATACAACGGTATATCAAAAATATGACATTTAATTTAATAAAAAAAAGGCATGATTTTTCAATTATTCTATTCAGCTGTCATAATATCCTCTTTAATAGTTTTTTTTTTTATATTCCAATCCAATCTCTCTCATCTACAAAGAGAAGTAAGAGTTATTTGGTAGGTTTATTTTTACGTCACTGTGCTGTATTGTGGTTATCGGAATCCTTCTATTTCATTTGAAGTGGGTAAATAGATTGCGATAGTCTAATGATGCATTTCCCTTTCCAACAATGCCTTCATTGAAAGCTTTGAAGGCCGCGATAATGTTATAAACCTAGTATAGACTAAAAATTTACTTAGGATTATTTTAATTTTCTTATTTTCGTTTTTATCGTCTGTGGTCGACGTAAAAGGATTTATTACGATATATTTTTCTTTAAAAAAGTAGGTACATAGTGAGATTAAATTTAAGACATTCATAATATTATATGACAAATAGAAAAACATGCAAAATAAAAACGCATTTAATTATCAAATTAGTTTTTTCCGAACAAAGAAAATTATATGACATATTATTTTTAAAATTTAAGTTGTAACTTAAATAAATGAACATTTAAATGAACATTTTATAGCCCTACAATGCGATACAAATAGGTTTTTTTTAACATTTACTTCCAAAGTGATGTTGACATATAAAAAAAACCTAGTTATTGTATAGATAATGCAGGCAACACTAGTAGTTTTTTTTTAAGTTTTTTACTCAACTCAGTAACGAAGTTAAGGAACATAAATGTTCGTACTATAATGATTGTTGAATAATTCAATTATTGATATGATTTACATACAACAGATTTCCTTTGGTTCCACTTTCTATTACTTAATAATTTATTCATCGGTTTTTTTCTCACAATACTAAATAATATATAGTCAGGTCTGTTTTTATATCCATGTCATTTACATATCGGCATTATATTTGTACAAAGTACTATTTTAATTCGGCTTTGCTTTTCGTTTATGAATATATTGAAAAAAAAATATAATCTTTTTTTTCAAATAACGTAAAAGACAACGATAACTCAGAATATAACTCAAAAGTTTTCTAAAAGAATTCAAAACAAGGTGCTATAGTTTAAAAAAAAAAAATTTTTTAAACGCATTTCTTTTAAGTTTACTTTTTTTTATATGGCAATCATCTTGTAGCATACAAGATATATATATACATATATGTATATATAATCTTACTACTCACACGATATATCTATTCCTGAAAAATGCAAATAGCATCTATAATATATTTGTAGTTTAAAATCAAATCTCATTTCTAACTCATCGTAATTAATGGATTTAAACATTACAATCGCGTCCTTAACAAGAAAAAAAAGTCTCAAACAAAGTGTTGCCATGCGAGGAATTGTGTAACATTCTATTGTAGTTAATAATGTAGGAAACTGGGTTTTTGGAAGTCTGGGTCCTTAAAAACGAGCACCCACGCTTTTGATACACAAGTTTTTGTCTCACGGCTTTGTTACAAGTCACGAGAGCACTTTGTTGTTGTAGTTATAACTTTTATAGCCTTATATACCAACGACATTAACTATATAAAATTAATCAAAATAAATCATAAGTATTAATATGTAGCAATGTCTTAGATATATGTTATAAATTTTTATTAATGTATTTTTTTTTGTGTGCAACTTTTAAGTAACTACGGTGAATAAAAGTCGACATTAAATTAAGCGAGCATTATTTAAAATACGTGTTACATATTTATTTATAAAACAAGTAAGTAAGTACATTTCTTTTTAATCACTTCATTTTAAAACAATCCAGATAGATTTACGAATGTTTGCCTAACGTCTCCGTCTTCGTATTGGCAAATGTCTCTTGGAGGGTAAAGATCAATTTGTTTAACACAGCCTCATTGAACTCGAGCCAAACATATTTTGGCATGATACTTAAAGGATCTGAAGGATGTTATTGCTATAAAACTACTTATTTTTTGGGCATAACTCCAATGGGTTTATAGGCTGTATATCATTGAGTTGATACGTAATTTTATAAAAAATCATTGATTCTTCTTTTGGGTGACATTTTTTTTTTTGTAATGTGTATTGCTCTTAGCCCAGCGACTTTTACAGCGTCACCGGAAGAGTGGGTACAGAACACTTTTGGGTAAAGTAAGTCATAAGAGAGCGTATAATAATAATTCCCCTTAACATTTCAAAGAGGTATTATACTATTTTAGTTATATAAATATATATTTTTTTATTAACCATAAAAAAAATTAGTTAATTGTGTTTCGATAAAATATATAAAATTTTAATGAACTAGCGATCATCGCCTATCAATTGGAATATTAATTTAAATATATTTACTGAATACAAATTTTATATAGTCCGAAAGATATATTTAATTTTGGATTATCCAATAATGCTTTATTAAACTAAGTAGCAGCAGTGATGTCACGGTTGCTGAAAAGTAACCGAAACGTCGGGAGTACGTAGTTTTTTACAAAATACATCACGCGTAGTTTATTCGAAAAATATTAGTTTCATTTAAATGAATAAAACTCGCGAAAGTCTTTGATCTCGTTACAATTATAATGTATTTACGGTATGCAAACTCTTTATATATTCAAGATTTATAAAGCAATATTTTTTTTAAGTATTTTAAACTACTTTCACAATGAAACCATAATAATTTTAAATGGCCATAAATACATCTCTAGATCGAGATAACGGCTGTATATGTTCGATCGTTGCGTAACATTTTCAAAGTAAAAATCAATTGTTCGTAGGCAGTCAGCTATGTCATGAATATTATGAGGTCATTATTTATCTGATTTCCTTTTAATATTTTTTAAATTTCTTATTAATTTTATCTGTTTCTTTAATAACATTCATTGTCTGTGCAGATGAAAGTCATTTTATATGAAAAGTGTTGCTTTTCTTATGAAGATATTACTATCCTATATATATTTTCTTTTCAATAAAAAATAATTACGGCCTAAACAATTCAGCCATTTTCTTTTTTTTTTTAAACTCAATGATTTGGTAATAGGGAAATTAAAAAAACTATACCTCAAAAGATGTTTTTAAAGAAATCTTTATAATTTTTGCTTAAACATTATGAGGACTTTCATTATATTTTGTTAGATTTGTTTTTAATATTCGAAATATAACGAACTCTTTTGAGAGTTTTTTTTTTAAATTATAGTATAATATTCAGAATCTTCTACTCTTCTATAATAAAACATTTATTAAAAATTTTCATTAAAAACTTTTCAGTATTCAATCTAAATTTTAATACAGAAACATTTTCAACTTTTCAACATTTTTAATCGGTTAATGAACTGCATTTTTCAAACGGTTGGCAGTATTGACGAAATAGTATAAAAAGTCGCTTGATACTTGAAGTATCGCTCGGTAACGAAAAGGGGTTGAATTATTTGATGGCAATCGTGAAAAAATTCTATTTTAAATTGACCGATTTATAGTTTCATATTATAGTGTATTTTTGGATAACTTAGTTGAACATTAATTTTGTTCTCAATTTCTTTATAAATTTGTTATTTTATTTAATAATGAGTATATTTCTAATTGAATTTCTTGCATATGAAATATTGTCAGAACCTATTACGACCCCACGGAAAATATAGGTCTTCAGTGAAAGAATTATTTTTGCTGAAACAGTATCTCCTTTGTCTATACATGGTAGGTCTTTGCCTGTTAGTGGAAAAAAAATACAATACAGAAAAAAATAACAGTATATAAATCTAATTTAAATTAAAAAAGTTGCTTTTTTAAACTTGATTATATGTGATGACATAGGTTGTGATATATACAGCCGATGTCTAAATGTAATAAAATGAAGATCTCATTGAGGTACGAGACGACATCAATGGACGGTTTCCAAGCATGCGTAGCACCAAGTATACGCAGGCGTACATCACCAATTACTATGTAACAGGAGGGCTGGGCCAGATTTGATATCGGGAGTTAGCAGTGATTGATGAACTGAACATGTATGAATGAAAACTTAGAGAGATTCTTTTAAATTAATAAGGACAATGTAAGTGAGGAATATATGAAGGTATGGAGGGTGGGACATCAACTGACCTGGTTTTCTTGGTTGAGCAGTTTGAGCTGGTCGTTGATCAAGCTGTATTTCGCGCTCTCTTCTTTCCTCAGCGCCCGCTCCTTCTTCAGCTCGGGGCTCCAGAATGTCTTTATGCTGTGCATGCTGGAGCCCAGCTTCTGATTAGTCAGTTCGAGTTCCTTCTTGAGGTTCCCCAGTTCCCTCTGCAGATCTGAGTTCTGGGACTGGAGCTCCCCCAGGAACAGCGGCGGCGGTTCCCTCCTGTAGTAATCATCCTCCGGTGGCGGCGGCGGCGCGTACGACCTGTCGTAATCTCTCTCCAAAGATTGGTATCGTAACGGCCGCGGTCGCCGGTGATGGGCGCCGGCGGAGGCGGAGCGCCCGCGTTCGTCGGGCGCCGGCGACGGCTCGTCATCCCGCACGAGGTAGGGACTGCGCCGCGAGGGGCTGCGGTCCACCTGCGGTAGCCGCGGCCGCGTCCACTCCCGGCACGGCGGCCGCTCCTCCTCGCCGGCGTACTCGCGGAGATACAGTTTGGCGTGTTTCCCGCCTCAATTAGTATTCATTGTGCACCGGACGCTTTGACGGTCGTGCGATCACTGAAGTCGGAACGAGACGCCCCGACCATCGATCGTTCCTGTTACCGCGCAGGCGTACTACTGTGACATCATGAAGCGCTTTCAGCGCTTCTACGCGTTCTACGTTGGACCGTGATCTATAAATGGTGGTATATTTAAGTGGAGCAGAGGTGTGTCTACTTTTTTTTTTGGATTCATATTCTCCTGAATGAGAGCACTATTTCTATTCATAAGTGACATGTCAGTGTATTATTGAAGACGGACGTTTTAGATTTTTATCTTATATAAACATAAATTCAAAGACGTTAGCCGTTTACCAAACTATAGGTAAATGTTTATTTGTACTCGTATGTATGAAATATTATATATCTATCAGTACCTATCGGTTGAAACAGAAACGCTGTACGTCCGAGTTCCGTCAGTAAACGACAAAAAGCAAGGGAATGTATATATTCCTACGACACTTTTTGTCCCGACTTCAAGTAAAAGAGTAGCTTGAATTAGATATAAAGTTATATTTAGGATGAGTAATTATATTTTCAATTAGCGTTTATATATTCCTAAGCCAATGTAACAAGAAGCATCAAAGTAAAAAGAAACTTAATTATATAATAGTATTAAATGTGATATTACCGAAACGATTAATTATGTCATAGCTTGGCTATTTATAGCTGTTTTCAGCCTCCCGTTCAGTAATACAGCGATAAAAGCGCTTTACATCCAAGCGGCTGCTTGAAGTTCCTCTTATCCCATGACCCACTTAACGTCTGTCTCTTTCTAGCATATATAATAGATTTATTTCCATCTCGTTCTGAGGTCGTCGTATATCGGTCAGGCGGGTTGCAACCGGGAATAGTGATGTGGCATAGTCGATACTTTATTAACATGATTAAAAAAAGTACAAAAATATTTAAAAATTAAAAAAATAAAAACAGAATTAACGATAAAAGTAACTGGCATGTGAAGAGATTGTCACAGCAAATTTCGTAACAGTTAATTATTTACAGTTTAATATAATTACAAATGTTATACATATTTCACAGACAATTATAGCTAATTTTTAAATAATGTTAGATGGATAACTTGAATTTCATCCCTTTTGCTTAACACGACGTATTTCACAAGTTTTCAAGTACGA
This sequence comes from Danaus plexippus, assembly GCF_018135715.1. NCBI lineage: Eukaryota > Metazoa > Arthropoda > Insecta > Lepidoptera > Nymphalidae > Danaus > Danaus plexippus. Next base: position 1,635,826 of record NW_026869856.1, read on the forward strand.
AGTTCAGTTTACGAAGTACAAAAATAAAATGAAACTTTTACAAGTTAAAGAAAACTTATTCGCGACATATTTAAATTGTTATCAAAAAGATATATCTATTTTGATTTGTGAGCTAAGATGAATTTCTTTGCTTTTCACTATAAATTTTGAGCGTAATTTTCCGGAGATAACGGAAAGATATTAAAATATTTAATGATCATAACAACTACTCTTTACATCAATACACACTACTGTGAATTTATATCACATTTAATATTATTAAACTGCAGAACACATTATTCAGGATAGATCTATCGGTTTTTTAATTATTTTTTTAATAACCGTTAGACGTATAAGAACAACTCTAATGTATCCTAACTTGAACTCATTTCCGCATTTTTAAATATTTCGCAGGACTTGTTAGTCTGACTATCACTTGAATAATTGTGGCTTTTCATTAAAATATGCATATTTATCTACGTTTTTTACAATACAATCTCATTATCGTTTTGTAGAAATTTATTTATAAATAAGAAATAATTACTTACATACATAAATACAATTCTAACCGTAACAAAATGTTCTTAATTTATATAAATTAATAAGTAAAGCTGTCAATAAAAAAAAACATAAATAACATTTTTCCATAAAGGGGTGATTTATTGGGATTTTAAATTTTCAGGTTTCTGTTAATTAACCTCTCACGCGATTTTTCGAAGTATGATTTTTTTAAACATATATTAATATACAGCCAGTGTACAAAAAAGTTTGTATATGCGAGTAGATTTTATTTATACGTTTAAAAACTACTTCAAATACTTTCTTTATTAATTTAAAATCGTAATCAAATTTAACCTAAACAGTAAGTGAAATCGTTACAACAATTAAAAAACATACCAAAACAACCTTCTGATTGAAAACTGAATATAGACTTTAATTATGAAAAAATTAAGGATTAAATCATTTTTTTATTCATATCACAATTAATTTTGCATATAAAGTTTTTTTTTTTTTTGTAATTTTTGCTTAAATAATATTTATAATTACGAATTAATTAAAAAATCGTTTTAGAAAGCATTACGTTTAAATGAAATTTTTATTTAATCTATATTGGAATGGAAAAAGAACTAAAGCAGAATGACTTAAAGTAGTTTTAAAAATGTAATGGATATTTTCTTTTTTTTAAGATAGCCGTTACTTGACAGCCCTGTACAATTTTAATTCTTTGTATTCTAAATTTATACCAACTGTATAATATCCTTTGGTCAAAAAATCCAAATTATGTTTGAGAAATGTTTTTTTCACTTTTATTTATTTACATTTATCAATATGGTTCGAGGGCAATATAGGTGAAGTGTCAATCAACACACAAACGTCATGTATTTGACAGAATTGACATTTGGATTAATACAGATATTTAATTTATACCAGGACATATATTATATGACAACGGAATATCCTTAGATTACCTGAAAAAAATATGAAACTGTCATAATTTTTACGTATATTTTAAAAATTTTAAATACGAATAATATTTATTAAAATTTCGAAAATCTGACTTCCTAACTGATGAGCAACGTGCAAAACAAGAAATAAATAATGATTTTCAATCACATAAACATATAAAACACAAGGATCGGGAAAGTAAAATTTACAAAAATATTCTATTTAGCTACAATATTAAACGTTTAATAATTATTGTAAGTTATTTTTTAACTGATTATTAAATGATTTTATTTAGTACAGATTTTACTGACCAATGAATTGATCAACGACACAGTGTACACCCGCTTTATGTTTTTTATTCAAAAGTGATAGTAACGTCACAAACATCAGATATCTTAGACCCAGATGGCGTAGCTGATGGTTGAGCATAAAAATGAAAATCTGTTAATATAAACGTAAATGATTAAAAAGATTTATTTCAAGCCGTTTTAGCAAATTCGTGAGTACATTCGCCTGTCTAGATATTTCCTAAGCTCCAAGCGTTAGTCTCGCGCAGCTAATTTTAGATGAAAACTATATTTAAATTTAATTTAAGTTTATGTATCGAGAAGATAAAGCTTTCTAACTATACGCTTTCAATACTTTTTGTTATCTTGTAAAGAGGAAAAAGAACATTATGCAAGGATATATAAAAATATGTTTTATCACTAGCAAAAGCGTCCAATGACCGAATTTCAATAAATATGTTTCGTTTTTATATACAGATTTTAAATTCCTGATAAACATATTGTAGTTTATAGAACTGTAGTTATATAAATAATACGCACAGTTCACGGGATGTCGTGGAAATGGAAACAACATGGCTTCCCGGACGTCGCGAATTGTTCTTAGTAAAGGAAACACATATATAGGTTTGTCTTATTATTCGCTTTATGATTAAAAAAAATTAACACTCGTGTGACAACATTATAATAAAAATAATACACAATTTCGTATTATGCAGTTGATTTATTTGACGACTCCCCGTGCTTTAAATGTATAGATACATAGATAACAACGAATTTTATAGTCTATATTTGTTCTGAATTTAATTTTACAAAAAAGTTATAAATAAAATATGTCTCTATTATTTAATATTTTCATTGTTTCCTATACTTCTTGTAGATTAGCTGTCGGAGCTATATAATATAATTTAGTGAAATAAATAAAGTACTAACAAACCGATATCAACATTGAGAAGGTCTTATACCGTGTTGATATAAAACCTCCTTTCTTATTTTCTTAGAATTTATCTATCAAATTAATCAGCATGGACAAAAGTTCACGGATAGCTCACACTGTTTAATTTCTAATTTTAGACATGTTCATCACATATGTGTAGAAAATATATCAGGAAAAAGTGCAAGAGACTAGAATCAAACTTGTGTCTAAAATTGTTACCTCTTTGGAGAAGTATTTTAAACGAGCAACATTACTTTTGCAATCGAATGAAACTAATGTAACAGCAATATTCCAGAACTTTTCTCCTAATTTAAACAAAATTAGTTAATTCTGTTAGTGTTGCCCAGGTGCGGGGACGGAAAGAGGCGAAGGAAATCTTGGCCTTTATATTAATCTATATATTGGTCTTGCACCAAGCATCACGTTGTGCCCGCAGTTACCTATTAGCCTATCGCTATGAAATGGACGTCATTTTTGTTTTAAAAACAATGTAACAGAGTAAGAAATTTATGAGAATAAATTAACATAACCATATTAAAGACGAACTAAATTTACTAAGTCTAAATAATTTAATAGAATTAGACCTTCGCGAGTATTCATTTAAATGAAATTATTATTTTCGGATTACTGCGCGTATTTTATTATATATAAAAACTACATCGTAAAGTTCGGTAGTATGTAGTTAAAAAAAATACGCGTAGTTATCTGAAAATTTTAGTCTGATTTAAGTTTAATGAGAAATTCGAAAAGCAAACTGACACTGTTGTGGTTTGAGCCATCCAGCGAAGCGATCCCCAGACTATCCCGGCTATCCCGGCTACCTAGCAGACCCACGGGACTCTTAATAAACGTTTACATTTAATAAAATTACATGTTCTTGGATATTTAAATATAAAAAAAAAACGTTAGAGACATTAACTTTTCCTAACATTATATTAAATAACATTAGCGGTTTAGAAAGAGATGGACAGCCGCTCAGCTTAAATGAAATGAAAAAAATAACACTTTTATTTAGTATTTATCGAAATATAAAAGCAAATACAAGACCATTTAAGTCACAGAACATTACTGTTACTTTATATAAGTCTTGACCAAGAATTGATACAAAGTATTCTTCTGTCTGACACATACTCTGTTTAATTTTTCGAATTATTAATGACGATTTACAAAATATAAATTAGGTCTAATTGAAAGGAGCAGCATTCTCGAAGGGAATCTTGTTCTTCCTCAAATTTAGCGTGACCAATCTTTGTCGTTTGTTTTGGCCGTGGTGTCTCAAAAATGCAAGAACACCACCAAGACTGCAAGACAAAGGCTGACTTTAGGTAAGACTAGATGCTGGGAAACGATTTATTTAACAAATAATTGGTAACAAAAACAAAAAATGGGGATGGGTTATTACTTATGGAGGTTTAGGTTGTTACTGATGGAGATACTGTATATCAGAAAGTGATTGCTAAAGAAGCAGAAAATTAAATATAGGGAGGCGTTTCTGGCTTTAATTCGTATTATTCTGATCTCTGCTCCGGCACCTAATAATATGAATTTCTTTCCTTGATAACCCAAAAATCCATAGAATGTCTTGGGAAATATTTTGAAGAATTTTTGAAACATTATTTTATTACCGCGGTCTGCGTAGAACCGTTATAAATTCTTCCTATGGTGAAGATAATTTCTTTCAATACTAGTACTATATAATACGGGATCTTTGAAAAGATATTGGTATAACTATCTCTAGAAGCCAACAATACCTTTATGTTGTATATATTTATGGCTATTAATTATTTCTAAAGCATAGACAACATTTAAATATTTTTTTTTATTTTAAAGAAGGAGAGAATATATTTTCTTAAGCCTACAGTCTACAGGTTGTTTTATTTCCATTGCAATCATTTCATTTCAAAACGTGTGACGTCCTATTAATGTCATTTATCTGTCATTATGACGTACCTAAACTCTAAAGTCACATTTTGTGATTTTTAATTTTTATGGTCTATACAACCCTAACATTGTTAGGTTGTATCCAGGATTTGCACTTGAAACTTTTTATATTCAAATAATTATAATAATGCCGCTGCCTCCAGCAACAGGTACCGGGAGGTACTATGCGATTGCGGCAAAATCTATCCGTTTAATTCGTCATGGATGCACAAATAGACCATTCTTTCATATATCAGTTACTCAGGTAAGTTTATTCTTATTTAAGTATAATCATGAAAGGAGTTTTATTTATTTAATGGTTTTCTGTGTTAAATATACAATAATAAATTATATGTTTTAAATAGTTTCGCTGGAATAATCTTAATTGAGAATTTATTATAAGACAAATAATAAATGTAAATACCCTATTAATTTCACTAATAACTTATATGAAAGTAAATATTTCACATAAAATGATAAAACTTTAAAACTAATTTACAAAAACTATGTGACATTTGTATTTAATATACACAGATATGTATAAATACCACAGTTATGCCTAGAACCCTGAAGATACTACAATACATCTATAAATACTATAATTTTCTTGATATTGGTTTATTTTTATTGACATTTTGAAATTCTCAAAGCAGGATTTTCTGTGGTTTCACTAGCATGACTAAATTTAGTTCTATAGCTCTCATTAACTAAGTGTTGTCTACTAAACTGAATCTTGGATTTCTAAAACATAATGTTATGCTTGTCAGATATGTATGTCATGTTATAATTTGAAATAATGATTTAAATTGAAAGCCGTCAATAACTGAACCAAAATTCACAAAATTCAAACTTAACTTCAATTTCTTTTTCACCAATACTTTAATTTCTTACAGCGAAGAAGGCTGAATCGTCAGCCAGTCATAGAACAACTGGGTTCCTATGATCCAATGCCTAATATGAATAATGAAAAGCTGGTTGCATTAAATTTGGACAGAATAAAACATTGGCTCGGTAAAGGTGCTCATGTCTCACAACCTGTGGCAGAATTGTTAGGTGAGATATACACTATGATATAAACAGCTGACTTTAGTTAAAAAAATGAAAAAAAAAATTGTCTATGGAAAGATTTTCTTAGATTTTTTTAAAAATTTCCTTGTCAGTTGAGTAAAATAAGCCCGGATTAAAATAGAATACAATAGATTGTGTTGCAAATAATCTTTTATTTCAAATGTCTTCTATAAGTGCTAATAATTTAAGTACTCAGAAAGTGAGACGGACTTGACTCTAGTTCTTAATTATCTTTAATAATGAAATAAATACTAATATTTTCGGACTAAGTATGCAATTTAATTTTTTTTTAACTACATACTCCCAACATTTAGATTACTTAGAAGCAGCTAGTATTTTCTATAATATATAAATAGAAATATATAATAATTCAATGAACACTAGCAGAAGTCTTGGATCTCATATTCTTTAATATTGTTTTCCTGTAATTAATTGATCATTATATGAATTACACACCTTATAATTAATAAGAGATGTTGAATAAAATGAGTATCTTTAAAATTTTATTTATTTTAAATATAGAATAAATTTTAGAGAAGTGTTTAAGATGAGCTGATTTTGAAACTGAATTATTCCGGAGTATTGTTTTACGCTGACTGAAAATTCGTTATATTCATATAAAATTGCAGGTCTATCTGGCTTCTTCCCCATACATCCCCGTTCATATATGACGGCCTGGAGGAATAGAAGAACTGAAAGAGACAACCAGGCCAAAGAAAAAGCCGAGGGTAGTTCATAGTGTTGTTAGATTTTAATTAGCAAATATATTATTAGATAGTTTGTATTGTTTTATTATTTACACTTTTAACATAGAGACATTTAAATTGTATAGGGACTGGCTTTTGCACATATCTTCGTCAAGTTTTAGGGTAAAATTATAAAAAAGTTGTGGTAATCAATTACCTGTCATGTCAAAGCGCTATCTAGTGTGTCAGGTGCCTTGATGCAAAAGTCAACTTTTCTGTTATTATAAATTATGATCTTCTCTCCACAATCTACATGTTACTGTCACGATTTAGACAAATTATTATTGGGTGGTTTTATTTTAAGTATTCCTAATAGTTGCATTAAAATATAACTCATATTCAGATAATTTAGGTATTAACAATTGTAGTGATATAAAAAAAATGTGGCTTGCTCTGTGCACGCAATTTTGGTTATCAGCGTTTTACATAATTTATAGTGGACTAAAAATTTATAATAACTTCAGTAGATCAATTTGAAGGTAAAAATGTTTTTATTTTTTAATTGAATAGATTTTTATTTGTTTCACAATTTATTGATTTCGATTAAATCATTTGTGAAGTAATTCTAGAAATTAGTATAATTTTTATTCTACCTTCAGTGCATTTCGTTTGTGTTTATCTAAGAGTGTGTATTTCGTGTAGATATAAAATTAATTCATTAGCTTTACAGGAAGAAGAAAAAAAAACCAAATCTACAATGAATACCTTTTATTGTGTGAAAAAACGGTAACAATACATAGTGGGTACAATCAGAAGCATCAAAAGTTACACGAGTATCTATAATACAAGCGAAATACTCAAAACACATGATTAAAAAACCAAGTGTTTATCTAAAAACCGGTGCATTAATAAAATTTAAATGCATATTAGAAAATGGCTGTTCATATCACTATTAAAAAACTAAACCAACATACTTTTACAATACATATAACAGACAACTGAAACTTGAGCAACACCGAATCCATTGTACCAATAAAACAAGACTAACTTAAGTCATAGACAAACTTATATATTTTTTTTTATTAAATCCAAACTAAGATTTACCAAACTGTCATAATAAAAAAAAAACAACTTAACCAAATAATACATAGAATGATTTCGCAAACATCACCTTAACCCATTAATATAAAGATAATTGTCCTTCGAATGCTTTATTAACATCACAAAGATCGATGTACAAAAATACATTTATGGTTTTTCTTTTTTTTTTTTTTTCAATTTTTTTTTATCCGAAGCGTGTAAAAGCGAAATTGGGTTATGCTTCGATAAATGCGTCTTAGTTGTTCTTCCTGACGGCATCAGCTACCAGGCGGGAGGCTGGAAAAAATATTATATCATGAAAATTATACATTTCCTCATACGATGAATGCTTTAAACGTCAAGCGAGTTTAATAATGTTAACATTGTAGGCCATTTTTAAATAGAATTTTAATTGTGAGGCACTATCTGTTATCAAAGTTTGTGCAAGGTATGCAGATGCAGAGAAATACATTTATGAATATCTATTCTAAAAAATTATATTTATTAAAATATATATATATATATATATTTTTTTTATTAACATACTACAATCTATTTCTTTAACATAACTAGCTACACATGATTGCTAAATCTCTAGAAATGTGTGTGGTAGGTTGTATAAAAAAAACAATTTACGTTTTTAAAATTGATATCAGACCAGTATGAGTTTTCAAGATTTATTGATGCCAATCGTTTAAGAAAATTCCATGGTTATAACCTACTAGACACATTTCGGTTGTTACAGTTATTTCTTTAGCATTATATATATAGTTTAAAAATCAAAATACATTGGTATAAAATATTTGTATGTAAAATCGAAATAAACAAAATTTCAATTATAGTACATATATAGCAGTAAATTATATATCAGTCTTATTTAATAAAACATTGGACACAAACTAAACGTCACACATATAGTTAATAGCCAAAGCAATTAGCCCGACAACAGAAAAAGCAAATTAATTTGTTATTATATAATACATATATCTTTGTAAGCGTTATCATATAGATAATATAATAAAAAGCGGAACTTGAACACTTACTTATCTGGGAGAGTTGTTCTATTCTTGTTTACCTAAAATCATGGATTTTTTTGTTAGGGATTGCTCGTCCATTGAGATATTAAGGTCAAGGGAATGGCAAAAAAAAATTATCAAAATAAAGTACAGCGACATAATTGCAAATAAAAAAGTGGGACGAAAAAACTAAATACATTACCTACTTCTATCAAATGTATATATTACATAAAGGTGCTACTGAAATTATATGAAATGCGACATCAATGTTGTAAGAATAAAAAAATAAATATGAACATACGTTAAAAAAATATATAGAAAAATATTTTTTTTTTTTCAATCTGTTAATTTTTTCATTGATGTATTTATCTTCCTAGTCGCACCTTGCACCAACTCTTGCACATTAACTGTGTTACGGAAAAATATTATAAAATAAACATTATTATCAAACTATTTGTTGGACTGTTCGTTAACTAAAAAGTAAAATTTCTTGAGCAGAGACTTGTTTTTTTTTTTTTTTTTTATTTACGCAAGGAATGTAATCTTCAATTAACAGATATAAATTTTTATTATGGATAGACCTCATTTATGAGAAGCTGTCGTTTTGAGCAATGGAAAATTTTTTGAATTCTTTAATTTGATATTTGGCGTAATTTCAACCGACAGACTTGCATAAATAAAGTATGTGCCAAACTATTTTTGGATTAAAATCTTTTTCGATGATGATCGTTTTGTTGAACTGGTTTTATTTTTGAGATTTATCGAGTTCATTAAATTATTGAATGATATTAAAAAATAAGTGTGTCCTAATATACTAGTATGGTTTAATTGACTTAACCCTAAAACGAGAAAAGATTACAAATTGCTATAAATCTTTTGAACACAATTACTTTTTCGATTGATTTGTATTTGATGTGTTAAGATCGACCTGGGATACAAATAATGTAATCACAAGTGTGGGGTTCGGTCGAATGTCTACATTTTAGAATCTCAGTTATCTGAGTGTGGCAAACATATGTAAAATACCCACAAATTGAAAATTTCAAATAAATTAAACACTTGCTTGAGTTTAACTCACACCACCATAAACTATTATAACCGGATATAGCATTTATCTTGTACTGGATTGAATTTTATGGATCTTTGTTACTTTCCGACAGAAACAGCTTCTTAGCGATAATACCTTATAATTACCTATCAAATTTTTATTTGAAGTAGTATGGTAAAGATAAATAGTATTTTTATTACAAATTAACAAAATTAGATATACATATTTCAGTAACCAGATTTTGTTAAGTCCTTATAATGAAAAGGTAATTCGTTTATTATTATTCCAGTTAAGTTACTCAACAACTAAAAAACTATCTTCAGTTAAAAACATAATAACATTTGTTTGATACTAACGAGGCAGAAATATACCACAATAATTCACTACCCAGCAAGAACAACGAAATTATATGTCAATATGTATCTGAAAGATAATTTACACAATTCTTTGTTAATAAAATTCTTCATATTTCCATACTCCACTTGTTTAATAGTTGAAAATTTAACAGGATTATAATGGACTGACGTATGGCCTATCAATGGAAACACATTTAAACGTGAATCAAAGCGCTTGGATCTTTTCAATGTTCATTCATAATGTTATTCACAATTATTTTTAGCTATTATTTTTTGTACTATGCCAGTTATGACGCAAGAAATTAGGAAACTATAAGGTCATAGAACAGGAATAGAATAATATTGCTAATTCTGTCTACGGAAGTGTATCCGAATTGTTTACAAGCACAAAAAATAAATAACCTGAAATTAAACAAATGAAGACTAACAGGGTTGCAAGCGGTGTAACGCTATCACAGTATTTATAAATTCGAATCTAGAAGTTTAGTCAAAATGCCCCTGAAGCAGTTTACATTGCAAGCCCCGTAACACCTACCTGATTTAGTCTTTGTGAAGATTCGGCAGGGTTTTGCTAAATTTCTTTAACGTCCTATCCATATGTTTGTTGACGTCTTTAACTATGTCTTTCAGGACATCTAGAAAATATCCCAAGAAAAATATTTTCAATTTCACTAAAGATTTTGAAAAAGAAAATCCGCCTTATATAAACTTTTTGTTAGTAATGCATAACCAAATTTACACCAAAACCACCCGAAACAGGAGACACAATATTTGTTATGAATTGCAATAGGCATCCTCACCAAATACTTATTTCTATAAATTTATAACCTAAATATACACATACTATATTAATTAATAATTAATATCTGCGTCATTGTGAATTTGATTACAACATACAAAATGGCGATTGGCGGGATGAAAACTGTCATTAAACAAAGACCGTTTCGTTACACATGTGATATAAAACAAAATACGTACCACAATGACCGAGAAAAATACAAAAATATAATAATTTTCAACAATTATGTATGTATGACCAGAATAAACGCCTACTAGATTAATTAATTATAATGATCATTAACCGCATTTAGGGACGTTCTAATCGTACCTTAGTTACCGGATGCGGTGTCTTTTTTCACGTGACATTTTGGACATACGCTAGGGCTAGAATTCGCACCCATACATGCAGGGCCGATAGCTAGAATTTATGTTTTATAAGATCTCTTTTAAATTTATGTAAATACAGACTATATTAATGTTGATAACAATTTAAACATCGTAATTATTCGAAATGTCCAGTTTTTCTATCAAAGCTGACCTAAAATCATAGAATTGTCACTACCACACGTTTATAGATAGTTTTAAAATAGTTCCCTTAGAATAAACGATTGGTCACCCTTAGTATACTTTCGTAGTCTCAAACTAAACACAGACAGTTACGAGTTTTTCATTCATATATATGCTTAAATACTATCACTTTCGACTATACATACATGTATTTGTCTATGTTTAGTCTGATTAGTCAAACTCATAGGAGTATCGAAAACTAACCGTAAAAACCTTTTATAGTACTAGTGAACCAAATATAGCACATTTCAAAGGACTATAGAAGATAATAAATAGTATTGCGATACCAATACTATTTGTTACATTATTATTATGCCAAATTGGATAATTGTAAGGGAATTCATATATGAACTCTTTACCTGAGCTGGCAATGTCATCGATGCGGGTGTGGTGTTTCTGGTAGTAGGGGCGGATGATGCGATTGTATATGATGAGGGAACCGTTGTAGTCGGTCGGCAAATAACACCAGATGATGAAGATGCACTGAAAATAATGTTATTAATAATCATCAGTGCGAGCTACGCTTTATAAGAATATTAGCTCATAAAGAATTATGACAATAATTCAGATTAACTCATGAAATTATATTAGCAACAGATTTTACTGAACACCGATTATACATCAATACAAAGAGAAACGTTTTAGATGATAAAGTAAATGTCTTTAATAAAAATATAGATAATATACTATTATGAGGTTATATAATACTCGTTAAACGACCACACATTATATATTTTTATTTATAGCAACATTATTTAAACTCGAACAAAAGGTCATACTTTCACAACATTTCAATGTTATCTTGTTAAGTAAACAATATGATAATGACACATTAAATATCTCCCAAAAGGTTACAAGGGTCGCACCCAAAAATAAAGCAAAATGTCATGAGTAACATTAACAAATTATAAATGGTATGTAGTGTAACCATGAGTTTTAAGATATCTAACTGAATAAAAAAAATATAGATATCTATAACTAATGTGAGATGAATTATAAATGTTAAACTGAACTGGCTGCGTTTAGTCGGATGGTGATAACTGGTAAAAGAGCTGTTTGTGAAAATTTCATTTATTTCTATCCAATTCATAGAAGCTTATCTCATGTTTAGTTATAGATAACGTAAATATAAAATGTTCGATATGAAGAGAAATATTTAACTTGATTTATATAAAATCTCTTTTTCAGACTAACCAATATTAAATTATATAAAGCCTCTTTTTATAAGAATAAAACATGATTTACTATTTTTAAGTCATTTAAAATATGAAGTACGAAAACGAACAATAGTATTAGGTTTTGACATAAAAATGTTTGTTTCACTATAGTTGTACTAGTTGAAACCTTGAAGGAAACAATGAATCTATTCACTACTCACAGCTAATTGTTGTTGTAATTAGTTATCTATTTGTGTATTTACTCTGTGATATACTCTGTATGTCTAGTTGTCAGACAAAACTTTTCTCACAAATTTATAATAAAATATATTGATTTATTATTTAAATTGATTTCAATATAGATAAAATATTTAAAATATAAATTTTATGCTAATACAGAATTCTATTGCAAGATATATAATGTATGATAATGTAAAGGTTTTTATAAAACATATTTATATTTTTAATAAAAAACTACTAAGGTAATATATTTATATATACATATATATATTTTTTATTAAATTTTTATACTTATATAAAAATTACTTGATGAATTGAGTATATTCTGTTAAATATGTTTCTAGAAAAATCTTAAATTTATTTATTTTAACCTATAATTTAAATATCAATATGTCCATAATCACAAGATAATGCGCATGGCCTGTATTATAATTATCTTAGTTTTATTTTTGATCCAAGCCCAATATGATGACAAAACCTCAGCATTCCATGGATTCACCATGTGGGTGCAGGGTCTATCGCATATTTATGTATTTAGCTTTGAGTAAATATAAAATTATTATTTCCATAGCCGTCGGCTTTATTTTATAGATATGAGTAATAAGAACTTCTACTAGATTAAATATTGTTCTTTGCATAAAACTATACATGGGCTCTCACTACTGATTAGATCTTTTCACAAGATTGCATAATGTAATAATCTCTTAATAGAAAATGTAATATAGCAGTCCTTATCTTTATATCAGAATCAAGTAGTGACATTAAAATGTATTTTATGTTAATTTTATTTTAATGAACGGTCTGTATTAACATACAGTTTTTTTTTTATCATTTTTATCATTCCATAGTTATGACTCGATTTATCCTTTAATTATAGTTAATTATAGCATGCTGACTACATGTGAGTTACTAACCTTGATGAGCCAGTAAAGTGGGAACCAGCCAACGATGAAGTCAGAGAAATACTCGACAATGGAGAAGCAAGCATAGACCACCCAGTAGGTCAGCCATTTAGTGTCGTCATCTTTCACAGGGGACTCGAGAGCTTTCATCGACATATACGCCGGATAGACAAAGCCAATCGAGTTACATATCAACTCAGCGCCGAAACCAAACACTAAATATAAACCGGTGAATGCCACCAAACCTGCCACGAGAAATAAACGTCAAACTAACAGCTTAAGTTATAAATAAACTCTATATGAATCCAGCTTACCGACGAATAGATAAACTCTGTTAACTCCCGTCTTTGATTCCGCTTTTTCGAAGAATTTTGTCCACGGTTTGCTCTTGTCCATTAAGTTGCGCTCCAATGTATCTTTGTACTCTTGTAATTTTGAAGCCATTTTGGTGGTTCTGTTGGTCTGGTATCTATTGAAATCTATTTGGCACCTCAACGAGTCCTACGACCGCGACTCATTGACAAATTGACAATGACCAACATGTCAGGTTGATGACAATGGCGGAGTTTTAATATTGCCATATTAAAATTCAAATGGGCCTATTTTTATTTAATTTAAAATTTCATCTCCCAGCTAAGTAAAAAGAATCCAATATCAATATTTCTATTACTTATGCTAGAATGGAACTTATAAAGCGAGATAAATCTATTAGGAAATAATGTCTTGAATAAATTTTTAAAGTCCCTAAAATAGATTCGAGATCTGACTAATAGTTTCAATTATTATTTTTCGATTTTCAGTTATAATGATGTTAATAAAAAGATAATAATATATTTACTCACGTTTAAATGCCCAATATCATAAAAACATAGGTGTACGATGTCTGAAGTGAGATAAGTTTGTAATACACATATGATACACGTTAATTCTTTCCACGTAAGATATTTACTTGTTGATTCAAAAAGCAAAGTTTATTTCAAATAAACCAGTGATTTTTACGAAGGGATGCTATATTTTCAAATAATATTTTATAAACTCCATTTTGCAACAATATGAAGATATTAACTTTTTATTAGCATCGGCAATGCAGATAACATTTAAAAGTCGATTTTTTTTTATAAGCCCACATGTAATTTCTTAGGATAATTTGCAAATTTATCGTAAAATAAACAGTTCATTGATTGCATTCAAATATTTGGATCCAAAATCAGGAAACAAAAATTACTCTATTAATTATTTATCATTGAAACTATTTTGAGACCTCATTTGTACATAAACGATATTCGATATATCCTTTCTATTCTATAAGAGACCATATCAGATAAGAAAATAAAACAAAACAAATAATAATGATATTTTTTTTAATTTTAAAATATGAAAAGCGTTAACATTGGTTATCACCGTCTTTTTTACAAGGAAATATAATTCATGGAACGCAAACGATTTATTAAAGTGAAAACAATATTTTTTTAAGTAACGTAAATTAAAAAATTATAATAATAGAATCTAAGTCAAATTATATTCAATAAAGACACTCAAAATTTTTATGTCAAAACACAGAAATAAAATTATAATTTAAAACATTAAATGCAAAATTGGAAGACTCCTTTTCTGCAGAACAAACAGACGAACGGCTATATATTAGTAATGTGTAACCAAGTATATCACAATTTTAGCTAGCGAATAACAATACATATATAAAAAGTGCATTGTGTGTACATTTAGCGAAAATAGTGCGTTTAGACGTGCTACTTGTTGTACTAAAATAATTTTTATTATTAATTGAGGAACTCATCATAGAGTGACTAGATTTTTATACCAAAATAAAAGTATTAAGAAATTAAACACTACATTAGTTTAAGTTTACAAGAATAAGTAATAGAGACTTTGGTTATTAAATAAACATTTTCAAAAATATATTTCTTACAAAATTTATTATTATTAGGTGTTTAATTTTACAATGTTATTTATGCAATATCAATAAGAGAAATCCTAATATGCATGGAAGTGAGGAAAGCAATTTTTTAAAAAAGAAAAAGTTTTATTAGAAATAAGTAATTTCTTTTAGTTGATATGAATTTGATAAATATAAATAATTTTTAATAAAGATTTTATAAAGTTACATTAATGCTTTAGTAATATCATATGAAAGCTCAAATTTATAGACAAATATTTAACATTTTATCTGTTTAAAACTAGAATTTTGAATAAATAAGTTTTAATATGATAGCTATTTAATGAGATTGGTCTCAGTCTTAACTATTGTGGTATATTTTATTCAATAAAGAAAAGGTATCACCTTTTACAAAACAATTCTAGTAAAAATTCTAGTTAGTATAATACTATACCACTATAATATTATTTTTGTTACTTTTTCAACAGTAAATGCTTTATAATAACTTAAAGCATTGATACTAGATTATACTAATTGTTCATGTTAATAGTATTTCTAGCGACACTATCTTCAATCTTTGATGAAATACATGAATAATAGAAAAAAAAGAAAAAAGTAAGATCTATAAATCACAGATTAGAAATTACTCTCTATTGAAAAATATTGCTCTTCAAGAACAAACACCGTTAGAAAAAGTATAACTCGAGTCCAACTTTAATTATAAATAAAAAAACTATGAATGTACTGATAGGAAGAATTTTTTTTTTTATAATAACAATCTTGTTTGTTTTGACATTGTCAATTTTGTTATTACAATAACAGAACCTCTAGTGGACGTAAAAACAGGTACATTACATTACTACCAGATTTAAATACGGCATTTTCTATCACATTAATATTTTTAACCATGGCAACACTCATGATTGCCGCCAATAAGACATGAAAAATTAACTTCTTAAAATTAAGCAACGGTTTAACTAATATAATCGTTTACAAATAATCTAAGCGAAATATCGTAATTGTGTTTATAAATGGAATATAAATTTTAATGTTATGATGATTTGTGCTTTTTTCTTGCGTCTCGTCTGTTGTCACTCGACGGTTGAGGTTTGATTTCTCTAACGTCTAACTGTAAAATAAATATGTAGGTAAAGTATTCCTTCATTTGTTATTGTAGTTAAGTGAATGAAAACATTCTTATTTAAACAGTTAACAAACTATTTGAACAGGAATTTTTGTTAATTATTATTACTGTACATAATATACATATGGGTACGGTAATGTGTTTGAATAGTAGGTATATTTTATTTTTCGATTTTATTTTATCCCTAGATATTGTTATTATAAGCATATTAAACCTTTGTTGTCAAATAATTTGATGCTCTAATATGAAAATTATTCTTACTAATATCTCGTCATCTGGCACTCGCGACAAGAGGTCGATGACCTCATTATTTGGTATTGTATGTGGCCGGAGTATCTTCCTTGTAAATTTGTTTATACCTGAAAAGGTATTATTTAAGTAAAAAGAACTTACGCCATTTGAATGAAATTGAATTATCCTAAATATAGTACAGCACTTCTACCATGACTTCGTATTGTCAGACTAAACATTGGCACGAATAGTTTTGAGTTTTCATTCAGATATCTATTTTGGCACTATAATATAAATATATGAGAGAAAAACCGAAAACTCTCCGTGTTAAGTTTTACTATGGACAGTCTCGTTAAAGTTACAGTTATAATCTTACCCCAAGCCATAAGAAGATATCTCAAAGGTATCAAGTATAGCACAAACATAGCTCCAAATAGCATAATTATAGCTATGTAGCTAAGATACGGCACTGTGAAGTTCATTAGGCTGAAAAATATTTGATTATATAATATAATCATCCCAGGATTATTTTTAATAATAAAGTAAGGTTGGATTTATCGTTGAATTAAAATTGATATAATATATACAATGAAAAAATCGTCGACAAGATGAGGATCCGTACCTTTAAATATATATATGTACATATATGTATATACTATTTGAATTTAATTTCAAATGATAATAATAAAAATGGCACTAAATTTGTCTTACTTTTTAACGGCTTCACCCAACGAAGCGACGTATCCAATCGCGTTTTGAACCGTCTGTGTGACTTCTTGTATAGCTTGCAGCCTTTCTTTAAGAGATTTCTTTTCCTCCTAAAATATGAAAGGACCAAATGAGATCATAATTAAATAGTCACTAGAATTAATTAATGTTTATAGTTGAATTTATAAAGGAAAGTCGAAATCTCGCAGTATTTCATGGATTCACCGTGCGGGTGCCGGGTCCATAGCGTTGCAGGGAGAGGAGCTTCAACAGTGCCAGGGACTTGCGACCTAGGTGTAGGTTTAAGAGGCCCCTATCTAATTCGGGTTAACCGCTCACCTCCACCGTCCAAGCTCCTCTTTCTACCTAACCAATATCCGAAGGTATGTTATTTCGAGTTCTATAAAAACAGTTTTTAACTACAACCGCGTAAAAGAAAAATATTACTTAATATTTAATGCCTAGTTCTAGTTTAGCAAAACCATGTGACCGAGTCCTCCCCTCTTCTCGCCTTTACGTAATTACGGGTAGGAATTAACTACTCAGTTTGTTAGCTGTCGGTAACTTTAGCCCATACAATTAAGGTCTTGGGCAATTTATTATGAACTTTATCAGCTTTGAATACATTTGTTTTTTCTCTGAAATCTGTATCTCAAGTTATGTCACCCGTCACCTTATCCACTTCTTCCTCGTCATCTTCTTCAGCAAGTAAATCGTCGTCATCCACAGGTTGCAATAATGGGTTGCCATCTAAAAATATTTTTAATATTAATGAAATGTCTTTAACATATATAATTATTATACAATTAATAATTATTATATTATAATACTTTTCATTCAGAACTATCATAAAAAAAATGTTTGTTATTTCGAATGGAAAAAAAAATTTTTGGGAGTAGTTGAGAATTATTAGTTATAAGTTATTATTAAAACACTTTACGTTATAGGAATAAATGAATAGATTCTGAATGTGTGACGATTTCCAGCCTTTGTTTTTTGTGATGTGTGGAACACGAAAAATGACAGAGGTGCAGAATATAGACACATATAAGCATTTGATCAGTGAGTTTCGGAATTGTAAATTTCGTTAGAAACATTCATGCAACGAACAACAACTATTCAGACTTACTAGTACTACCAAAAAAAATTTTAATACACTCCCAAGGATTACTTCGAAAATGTTTCAACGCAACTAAAAAAAATATATTTAATGATTAAAAAAAACACTACGTATATATATTTTTTTGATTCTGCGATGTTTATTATATGGCCTACTAAGGATTAGACGGCAATTAAGTTTTTTAAATTAAAGCAATTTTGAGCTGGTACTTGAAGTAGAATTGAAAATATAGAATGAGAGATTCATTTACATCTGGAAGATTTCAAACTGGATACTTCGGTATACAGCGTTCTTCTACTAGTCTGTGTTTAAAACCATTCTATATTTACGAATTCAATTTTATTTGAAAAAAAAAAAAATACAAGTAGATCTTTCTACTTATAAAAATAAATAAATACTCAGACAACTATGATGAAAAAATCGAGCGCAATTACAAATTACATTTAATTTATAGGTTGCTTGCTTTCTAAGAGTGTTGAAACGTTATTAAAAATCAACAGTGAATTATTTTTAAAAGGAGAATTAAATTTAAATAACTGATAAAAATTACTTTACTTATGACCAAAAAGGTTTCAATTGCTATTAAAATATAAAATTTCATTTCATCAACGGACCTTTTTATTCATCAATAATAATAATAATCTATCATTATGACGTACCAGTCAATCTATAAACCAGCCAGTTTCTCGCGAACAGCATCAGCATTAGGAACGGCAGCATCCACATCTGATAATAGTAGCAGAACGCCAGCCAGACCGCCAGCCCCGCTAATGATCGTACTCTTGACTCCCATTCAAAGCAGTTCCTAAAAATATTTAACATCAGTTAATATAGCATAAAAATTGTTAATAGTTACTCGGATACAATAATTTTTTTATTTCATTTTTATAGCCATTTATACGTACGTATATATAAATTCTTTTTAAATAATTTATGTTTATGTTTTTTAAACTTAATTAATCCTCCTCTATATGATGTGACTGGCAGTTTTCAAAGTAGGAACTACCCACAAGTTATTGGTGAATCAATTCATCTATAGTTAAAAAGATTCACAAGACTGTTAGATAGACAACGTATTTTATACATTTGCCAATGATTGCGAGAAGCTGCGAGAATAATTGTCTCAATTAAATTCATCAGATTGAAGGAATTTAAAGAGGTCGCAATCGAATGCTTATTTACATAGCGTTCCCTTAGAACTTGTACCATGAAATGATGTGAAAAATTTTCAATCGAATCTGCTAAAGATTTTCAAATAACCGAAGCTTGTGCCTGACGTCAAAGTGTATTGAAATACGCTAGAATTTCTGGATGTATAAATATTTCATGAGATTTTTACGTTTCGTTTAACTTACAAATTGCATCGTGGCGCTTGATAAAAAAGTATTTAAGTAAAATTCCTCATTAAACTATCGCAAACAGTTATTAGATTCAATATTTAATGGGTTTCCGAATTATATATAATTCTATTCGATTTTTCTACTTAATATGACGATTATGTCAATATACTTACTGCAGGATTTTGCCAACTTCGATGAACCACATAATTATAGCCTTCAGTCTCACTACATTTCGTATAAATAGTTGTCTTTTGAATTTGGCCTCTTGATACATATATTTTGCCTCTTTAGGGTTTACTACACGTATCGCTGCTTTAAGCTAGGAGTAAAAAAATGAGAATATAAGTTTAAAGGTATTTTTGTTTGTGGCACAATAAAATTTATTTCATTCCACTAGCTAAACAGATGGATTAGCTTCGATCTGATGTTATGCAGTAAGCTGTAACATCAAAATATATTAAGTGATTAAAAAGACTACTTCAAAACGTACTTTTTACTTTCATAATTATTACACAAGTTATATTAGCAAGTCTGAAATAATGCGAGGGTATAAACGTATGTATTAAGTTTAGACAACCAAAAAGTAAGATTTTTGACATAATATTAAATCTTTTGGAGACGTAACAATTCTTACCGGGTTCCAAATAACGTTCATCTCTAGCAGGATCTGAGGGTAGTTCCCTTTCGCTCTTGCCCTCATCTTCTTGTCTTTCAAAGCGAACCACCGCTTCTCCCCGTTTCGTATATTAAGTAAGGGTATCGCTAACTTCCCCAGGAACTCCACCTTATGGTCATGATCCTCGTCGTATACTGTTATTTCTAGAATTGAACTTATGTCTTTCACTGTGCTGAAAAATATTAATTTGTATACATATTTAAAATATTGTGTTCGTTATTTTTATAGAGATTGAAATTCACTTTTTAAATATGTAATCAACATATTAAAACAAAATTAACACATCCATGTATATAATTATTAAGACACAGAACATTTTTCATCTTTACTATATATTATTATATATTTTTGTAAGGTACAAAAATAAATTTGCGATTCCGTGTCAATTTCAATGACTCGTCCAAACAGAATCAATTTCCTTAGTTTTTATATGATGCTTTGACAAAAATGTTATTAAACAGACGAATAAATTACGGAATTATCACTTAGCTAAAATTTTATGGTCGACTGTTTATTTTAAAAGATTGCATTTACATAAATGTAAGCAAAAGCGACAGCAGACAATGTAATTTTACATTATTCAAAAAAATATTACACTTTATATGTTACTTTCTATAAAAAAAAATTTATTGTACGAGTTACATCAACTTACAATGTAAATATCTTCATCCAATTGGGATTTAAAGTCTTATACTCTGTGTGCGTCTGTAATCTTGCGTTACCCAGTTCTATAACACAGAAGGGGTCAGACTTCCCTCCCAGATCAGCGGCCGCTAGACCCTTAGCGCCGTAAACTTTCACACATAACCATCCAACACCGCTGGAATTTTCATTGAGATGGTACCAAGCCTGCAAAAAAGATGGATTTATTATTGGTGGTTATGGCTTACTAACTGTTCTGTTGACACTTTAAGGTTAAACGACTTAAGTTATATAATAAATAATTTATTTCTTTTATATATAGGTAATTTAAAAGGTGGTAAATATAGTAAGTGTAGATAGTTGTGTAGGAAATAGATTACGTCAGAAAATTTTAAAAATATAAAAAAACCCATCACTCTCTGATGTTTTTTTGGAAAGTAGTAAGTCTTGCTATTACTAATGCTGTTACGATTAAAACTGAACAAAATATTAGTTTGGAATCTGAAATCTAGCTTTTTAATACGATTGTTCTTTTCTATTTTTAGAATCATACAACGCACTTTTAAAGATGATCTAGGTCTTGCAACCTATTATTGGTGAATTGCTACAACAGGTCCCAAATCACCCTAAATATGGTTAGGCAGGGAAGCCGGGGAGTTTTTGTGGGTATTCCCAGTGCTCACTGTCAAGCCAGGACAGTGAGCAGTCAGTAAGAGGATTTCTCTCCGAAAAAAAAAAAAAGTTCTTGCAACCTATAAAAGGCATACTGATCATTCGTAACTGATAATTTAATAAAACAATACGGTAGTAAAATTTAAAAACTACTTAGCTAATTAAAAAAGCTTAAGGGAGGTTTAAAGGTCACCGCAAAATATTATTATACAGTTGAGAATATTTTTACATTTGAGCAATATTTAACAAACAAAATGACCTCATTCCCTTTGAAATCTCTAAATAAGCTTCTTAATTAGTTCACATATAACGTGGACTAATATTCGTCGTCAGTGTTGGGGTGATGAGGTTTTAGCCATAAAGTCGTTACAGCCTTATTTTTGTTAAAAAGGTATAAAAAAAACACACACAAGTTTATCAAGATACTATTCTCGAGCCCCTCAACCAAAACACGTTCGATAACCGTGAATGCTCCTTTAAGCAAGACTTAGGGCCGGGTCATATAACTCGAGCCACCAAAACTTGTTTAGAATCGTTCCGGACTTCATTAGATCAGATCTGATCTTAATCCACTGTATTAAGATTTAAGATCAGTTATAGAGAGTCAGTCTTGCTATAAACGCCATCATAACTTGGAGTTTCTAAAACCATCATAAGATTGGTAGTAGAGAACTTCCCCATGAAGAGTGTGAGCTGCTCTAGATAACTAGGACCAACGTTTAAAGGACAATGGAGCTAATGAAGACAGCTTCATACAAGCCTTATATATTTTTAATGATTTTATATTAATGTATTGAAATGCCACACGGTAATAGTAATAAATGTTAGGAACAATAAAATAAATGTTTTTTTTTGTCAGAACAATTATGGCAAATCTAAGTACACCCCGTATCATTTTAAGACCTTTGACGATTGAAGAAATATTTAGCTAAGTCGTTCAAGATTCAAAGCGTGAAAAGAAATAGTTAATATAATGAGATCTAAGACTTTCGCGAGTATTCATTTAAATGAAACTAATAGTTTCGGATTACTACGCGTTATTCTATTAATTTTTATAACAACATACTCCTGACGTTTTGGTCACTTAGCAGCAACTGTGATCACGGGTTAATATAACAAGTATACCGTAATTGCAGGTTAAGTTATAGAGCAGGACAGATTTTTTTTCCGCCATTCATTTATACAGGATAATTAATATCATTCTCTAAGATTTACAGTCTTCACTTGATTACGGTATCAATGTCTTGACCTTTCTTGTCTTTTCAATTCATTTCAAGTTAATCAATTTTGATGTCACTCCCACCTAGCTCTATGACTAGCTGTGACCTGATTTTCGATGGAACTGCCTTTGATCATCGTTCATTATTCATTATCATTCACTGTCCCTAGCCCACGATGGAGGATGCTTATGCCAACATTTTCAGAAGGGAAACAATGACACTTATATTAAGTAACTTCTTTGTATAGTATAGTACGATTACTGCATACATGTAGCGATGTAGGAATAGCAAAACTCATATTGAATGATGACACCATAAAACAAGATTTTTTATTTGTTATCGAAGGGCACGAATTAAACGATAAAAGTATGTTAAATGACGGTTTAAAATGCAAAGGCCAGATAGTTTAGATGAATATATTACAATCCTTTGAGACTTTCTCGTTTCATTAAATCACTTTACCGTCACAATACTCGGGTAATTATACGTATTCTTCACTGTACGAGCACTGATCACTTCTCCAAACGATTGGTTGCGAATGTGTCGAATGACAGTGCGACCACCTTTTTGTTACCCTCTGATGGCGCCAGGCCGGAAATATTTTCAAAACTACCGACTGCAGTACGTCATCTATGAAGTCTCTCATTAGTAATATTTCTTAGGTTACCCTCATTATACCCATAATTTATAAAATAACGATAACAGTTAGATGAAATAAATTATTCAAGAAATACGAAACTTATAAACACAAGCCCACTTAGAAATGAATACATATGTAAATAAGAATTAAAAATTCAAAACAGAAACACCAAATTATGTCAGAACAAAATGCCCGTTTAATAAAAATATAAATTTCATGTTTAAAGTCATGTGAAAATATATATGATCATCATTAATAAATATGCTAGTAAAAATCATTTCTTTTGGTGCACACCATTGAAAATGTACCGTATTAATTGAATGAGAATCCTGTTTGAATTGTAATAAAATAAATATGTAAGGTTAAAAATATGTCTCATCGATTTTGTATGTAAACAACAAACAATTATAGCTGCAACAGGACAGATATAGCCATTTAAAAAAAAAGGAGGTAGGTATTGGCAGCATTCCAATCGCTATCAAAGAGATCGTGCCTTTGATATTACTGAACACACGGGCTGTATACTAAAGTATGTATGAGGTGAAATGAAAGACGATTTCGCAAAAGAATTCTTTAAGTAGGTCAAGATTTACTTAAAAAATAAATTCTCCGTACTACAATTAGGTTTAAGTTACACGGATGATATAATTAAGGCGTTTCTTCTTACCAATTTATTACTGAGTTTTTATTTTTAAACTGTAACCTAATAACGTTTGCTGTTAAAGGCAGTTACTGAGCTGTATTATGATAAATTGTCTTGTTCAATATAAGCGCGAGAAAAAAGAATACTGAATTCCTATTAAAATGGAGTATTATGAAAATTAAACCTATCATGTTTTCATAAACCATAAAATTAGAATGTTTGTATATACGTATACATACACATGGCAGATTTATTTGACTACCACTTGTTTATTTCTCATAAACCTGTTTATTGATTTAGAATATATTATATATAGGCATGTTTGTATGAAATAAAAATCAAAATAGTATTTACTTACGTATCTGTTTTCAATAGTTTCAATGTCCCTTGGATTCTCTCTATAGCTGGCAAGATCAGTTATAGTCTCGGATTGCGTGGTGCCACTTATGGTTAGAAGAAGAAATATTTGGCCATTACCATCTTCTAGTTCCCGCCAGATATTGTGAGTCTTCTCTCTTTCTAATGTCGATAAGTCTATGGTACATCTAGAAACAAGAACGTTAATAAACGGGTAAAAGTTGCAATAAGTTTTCATTATTTGTTACTTCAAATCTTTTATTACCTCCCCAGGAAGTCGTCTTTGGTTTGTTTATCTTTGTCCCACACAGTGACTTCTAATATCTGTTCTTGATCGTCGTAGAGATGTAGGTCGAACTGTTCCAACCACGATGGATGTAATGTTTTCCAAACTACCTTACTTTTATATTTTTCGTTACCTAACCTACATATGAAATTAGCTTGAGATTTAAAGACAGTCAATTGATTTGGGAAACGTATATCTATTTTATTTGTCTCCCAAAAAAAAAAAATGTATTAGCTTTGATACTAACATATTTTTAATCAAATTTACGCCTTATATTTTAGCATCTTTTACAAAAACTCATCTTATTTTAAATAAAAACTCTATTAAATGGCAATGGTCCATCAGTGCTGGCGGTTTTTAAGCCAATCAAATATTTGCTTACCTAAATTTACAATATGGGTCGCTTGTTCTAGTGTCAATGTCCATCGCTGGAAGATTTTTTGCTTCAACTAAAACTATTGTTACAACTGAACTCCATATTTGTGCTTTTAATCTCTTGTTAACGTCGCTTAGCTTCGTGTTCTTTAAGAGGTACTGAAAAGATATTATATTTAATTGAAATCATATATATTGCACATATATTTATACAATGGCACTTGGCGATTTTAATTTTAAGCAGGAAATGAAATATTCTAAAACACATCAGGTACTTTCAGGACGTGAACTAAATTGGAATTTGCTCGTTTAAAGGAATAAGCATTGCAGAAAAAATGCAACACATAAAGCATATGTACAAGAACATAGAATATACCCACACCAGCCAATTATTTTAGATCGATTAAATAACCACAAATCTGATGAAGATAAAATATAATAATTCCACGGGAAGCCGAGCGAATGTGGTGGTAATTGAAAAACAAAATGTTAATACTTATTTGTATTTACATATAGATCCCGATATGTTACGCGAATATAGACGCTGTACATAAAACCGCAAGAGATTACAATAGCACATGTTGTACTTTATCGTAACTGAATATTGTTAGTTAAAAAACCGGAAGCAACAAAATAATCAAATAACCCACAAGTTAGTCCTTTTAAACCGAATTGTTAGTTATTGTTAACTGCGCACAAACACGTAACCCAGATTACATTTAGTATCACATCGGCAGAGTTCGTATCATCTGAATTGCCGTAACAGAGGAACATATAACATTAATATTAACCATGCCACCACTTATATACCCTATGGATTCTGTCGCCTTTGCTCTTAAGTTTCGGGAATCTGTTGCCGATTCTCTCTATCAAGTCGCTACAAGTGTTGATCGCGGTGGGTAGGTCGAGGCTATGAGATGGCGGTAGACTTCCAGATCGTGGTCTGATTTCTAGGCTTCTGTTGGGAAATATATCAAAAATCTGACATGAGATATGTTGGGTTTAAGATACGTTATAAAAAGTCTACCGGCAAGTATTTTATAAATAGTATATGATTGTAGTAAACATATGAAGTTCCTTCAAACTAGTATGTGGGTAGTTATATAATATTGTGTTGTATGTATTATAAATAAACACATACAATTATCATATATATTCCGAAGTAAAATCCTTTGAAAGAAATTACTGCTAGTTAAAATTAATTGTCTTAACCTTCATAAATATGTAGCAAGACAATGTTGAAATCATTTATTTTGTTAGGAAAATACATAGGAACGCTTATAGTAAGTGTAACGATTGGCTTTTCCTACGTGGAAATATATAGGTTAGATTCTATTATCATTCTGCCCACGTATTTGTTTTGTTAGTAATGTTTTTACCCATCTGCCTAACCCTTTTAACGATGTGTTTATGTATATTCGAACAGATAAAGGCAAGTATCAACCTTTGTCCGTTATAAATATATATTTATGGCAAATCGTTTCTCGCTGGTACTCATAGTTGATACAGATAAATGAGATTTTCATTATCTTATCATTGTATAAGATTTTTTTAACGTATCTCACCGTTCATCACACGAAGATAAACACGAATCACTTGAGCTGTAAAGGCTGGAGTTTTCATCCAAAATAAGATTTGATGTCGACCGACATCTGCGTGTTAACAATCCATTCTTTTCAACCGTAAGAAAATCTTTACAAACTCGTATTGGATCTTCATCCATAATGCAATTTGTTCCGTCAATGACAACGGAAGGTATTGAAATATGTTCTTTTGTATCCGATTGCGATGTAGTCTCATCTTTATCATCGTAATTATCATCAGTGGAACTTCTATCATATGATATATGTGAGACAAGTCTTGCTATTTTAGATTCTATTTTGTTTTGAAGCTGATCGTTTATATCTTCAACACGACTGTGAAGTTTATCTTGCAGTTTAATTAACTTTTGTTTAAATCTCTCCATTTTATTTTCTGACATGTTTCCACTTAAAACGGATTACACTATATATTCCAAACACTAGTTTCTCAGTATTGCCATTTCCATCTTGAATGTTTTCAACGTGTTATACAATTCAGTGTTAAAACTGCTCTATCTCAAGATTGTTTCCCAATTCAAATAAACAACCTATATCAGGATACCAGACTTATTTTAAGAAACAATTGTTATGATTTCGTTTGCTTCGAACATCTGGCGTAACGTTGAATAAAATATCTAAGACCGTTCAAATTCTTATACTTAATTACTATTCCTAAATATTATATGGAATATTTGATTCAATATATATCGAATTATAGGCAGTGGTTCAATATAGTAAATAACACATATACATTAACATAATATGTTTTCCACACTAACTCTATTCGCGAAACAAATATAGAGGTAATTTCTTTTACTTCAACGTTTGAACATAATTAAGGTACAAAATATATTTTGTTGTATATATTAAAATTTCGATTCCAGTATCCAGAACACCACTTTGACATTTTTTATTCACTATTTGATCTATTGTGTTTTTTATGAACACGTTATAATTATTTAATCCTCACTACTTATATAAATACAAAATAAATCACATACTTCAGGATGTGCCTACGTTTATCCTGTCAGGTTTTTGGAGAACTGGTTTTGCGGTCAGAGTCAATTAACTGCATTGTCCAGTCTACAATGGCCTTGGTTCAGTGTATTAGCTGACGTCATCGCTGGTAAATCATGGGATTATACTGAGATAATAACGACCATAGACATGACAAAATCTATTAAAATATTAGTTGAAATTAAAAAAGCGTATGAATTTTTTTGTATAAAAGTTCAACTAATGTCTTATGAGGAAATATATAAGCTTGAATAATACCTATACCGAGAACAGAATAGCGTTTTAGCTTTGCGATAGCCGTAGAACCTTCTCCTTTTCGGACTATCCGTTAATCAATATTGACTAGCCTTTTAGAGTACGAGTGAGGCGTTTGTACATTTCTGGATGATAATCTACACATCATTATGTGACGTCATGTACGAACTCAGTACCGTGACGATTGTTATCAATTGTGTAAATCTAGTGTGAAGTAATCTTCAGCGCATGTGGTAAGCGTATGTCATGGTGAAATTACCCTATCTGTGCAAGATTCCGCTGCCCTAATGCAATATAATCTCACATCCTTATTGGTGGATTATAATTTTTTATTTTATATAATGGTATTGGAATAGGTTTTAACATTTACAAATGATATACAAAAGGCAAGCTGGATGCTGAGGTGCATTCCTTACCAGCTGGGCTTAGATAGGTATGTGGCTGTGTAAAAAGGAGGAGATATGTGGCTGTGTAAAAAAAATATTTAGATGAAAAAAAAATATCTAATAATTAAATAAGAACATATGTAGGATTAAATATTTATCATCCTGAAATATTTTCATTTATTATAACATTTTTTTTTTAATCTTATAAAAAATACTTCAGTGTAAAATACAACGAATATGTAATCTTTGTCTGTTGTATTTAAATATAAATTTTTTGATTCACGGTAAATTTTGTACACATTTAATTTATTTGTTATATTAATTAAAATACACGAGGGACCAACGTGAAAATGGTCTTTGATATATTTTTGTCTCAATTACTACATAAATAATACCGTAAAATTATCCGTTTATTTTTATATGTCAGTGCAAAATTCAAAAAAAAAAAAAAATTAAAACGATGTAGTATCTGTGTTAAGTTTTGTACGTAATTTATTATCTACCGTTTTAATTCTCGCAACTTTTTAAGTACCAGTTAGTCTAATTGAAATGCTAAGTAACTTACAGCTGAGCTGACATTTATCTGATAAAGTCAAGAACGCGAATTTGTCTCAAGGGATTGATATCATTTAGAATAATTTAATTGTGTTCATGAAAATTTTGGTTAAACATCAACTTAGAGGTACTTAACAAACTGGTTATTCTACCAACACGAATGAATGCATTTAAATTATTTATCCTCAGATTTATCTTCAGAGTTCAGAATATTTATGACTCAATTTATTACTAATGAATTCAACTGTAAGACAATATCTTAATAAATTAAATAATTTCACACACAATACCTTCATTAAAATTCGTAAGTATCTATGCTTTCAATTCAACATTTTGACGCAAGACTTATACAGTTAGTAAATTTAAAGTAAATTCTTATTTAAGGAAATACAACTTAAACCTTTTTTTACTAATCGAAAATATATTATATAGAGATTAGAATAAAGGAAGACCAGTAAATCTATTGACGGATCTCTGAATATTACTACTTTTTTTTTTTTGTAATGTATATTGCTGTTAGCCCTGCGGCTTTTACAGCGTCACCGGAAGAGTGAGCCAGTGCTGGGACTGCCCGTTGAATACTACGAAAGTTTCTGCAAGGTCATGGAAATCTTAATTATAGTATTTCACTTATAACTATAGAATAATATTCTATAGTCATAATTAAATTAAAGAAACTTACAGAATTGCCAAAGGACGATTTCACTATAAATTTTTTTTTCGTGTCAAGACTAGTTCTGTTGATGATCAATGCTTCCGTCACCGCTGATAACAGAGTTCAAGTTTGTTGAACATTAATTACCATTAATTATTATTTAATTAACATCGTCATGAGCTATTTAGAACTTTAACTGCAAATTTGATCATTGGCAATATCTAGTAATATTTTACATATGAGAAATGAATTTTTAATTTATTGTTACGGTATAAAACTACCAACTAACGCTAACACTATTACATTTCCTGGATTGCTTAATATATAACCATCGATTCGT
The DNA here is from genome assembly GCF_018135715.1 of Danaus plexippus. Taxonomy (NCBI): domain Eukaryota; kingdom Metazoa; phylum Arthropoda; class Insecta; order Lepidoptera; family Nymphalidae; genus Danaus; species Danaus plexippus. Next base: position 1,666,028 of record NW_026869856.1, read on the forward strand.
AATGTTAGATTTTTTAAAAAATTGTTGCCATTATTATAATAGCTATGTAGTAGGTAATGAATTAAAAAGGGAGAGTTTTTATTTAATTTTTCAATGAACGAAGTAAATTATTAATATAATTATAATAGATGAAAAAAAACAATAATAGTGCTTTATTCTGAAAGTTCGTATTTATTTGTTATATTATGCAAATTTGATTTTATCCACCTGGTTAAACGTACCTTTGCTTTTGTTAAAAAAAAAATTCAAAACCATTTTTGTAACTGTTGTCATGTATTTACTATTTGTGTACGTGCGTTAACTTTTTTCATTCATAAATATTATCACATAATAATATTAACGAAGGTTATTGAATGAGAAACGGGAAAAGTTTGGTGATGATTCAAAATTTGGGCTATGCATACTCAATGTGACGCTAATTTAATGACCCACAAGCAAAAAACATGCAAAAAAATATAAAAATCATATATATATATATATATATATGATAAATTTGATTTTTTGTTACGAAATATATAACCGACAAATTAAATAACCAAATCAATCCGTTAAAATTCGATATAGATTGTTTTTTGTAAACTACTGACAGATCATACAATACATTCTGACTTGATTTAGACCACTTCGACGGTGAATGTTATAAAAACAGTAACCAGTCATAGATACACATATAAAAACTTTTTGCACTTTACACACAAACACTTTATAAACGAAGTTCCCAAATTATTTCCGAACGCACGTTATTTATTTCTTTCGCTAAAAGAGGTTAGCATAAAATTCGCGCAGACTAGACGCTCGTATCTTACGGCGTCGCAGACTAACTGGCGTATGGCATACTTGACGATTGTACACAAGTATAGTGTGTAACATTATAAACAATGCACAGAGTTGAATTTGATTTTAAACGATTAACTTTGTAGTGATTGTTTACTGATACTTCTAAAGGTGTGTTTAAATATTGATGCAAGAAAAATAGTATTAATATGTGAATATTAATGAAAAAGAACAACAGCATTCTATTGAGGTTCAACGCCCTAGTATAGGACTGGATCCCATTAGAATTGAAAAATCACGGCATTTGTATTCGAGATTGGCAGTCTATTAATCTATTAAAAATATATAAATAATACATTCGGAGATAGAATTTATATCAGCTCATTTAAAATTAGAGAAAGTAATTCATAAATATTAACCCGTATAAAATAAAAACATGTTCCTAAATAAATATATAAAGGTAGGTATCGTAACCTGACATAACCTTGTAATGCCGTTCTATTAAAATAAAGATAACGCGCCATTAAAACTACACGTAATAGTAATAAACATTCAACTATTTATATAGATATTATTGTAATTGATAAATCATATATCAACTGATTTATATGAAAATATATTGGAATAAATTTTGCATCATAGATTTACTATGATATAGTTTAGAAAAATCAAGACTTCATATATATATATAAGATATTTTCAAAAATTTTTGATATTCTAAAAATAAAAAATAGGTAAAAATTAATGAAAATACCGAAAAATATAATACATTACGTGGTTAATTCGTGTGAGACAGACTAGCAACGTCAGTATCGTTTTCCTTGCCTTATCAAACAGCAATATAAAATTTCCATACTATTGAATCCCCAAAGAAGTTACTTTGTTTAATGCGATTTATGGCGTTACGGTTAAAGGTTTAAATTGGTTTGCACTATTGAAAGGACTTCACTCATTACGAAGTTATTCTTAATAAGTTTAAGGTAATTCTGAAAAGTTGATTTGTCAATTATTTTATCACTAAAATGATTCAGACGTTAGGACAAACAATAAGCAAGATTTTTACTAAATGTAAAGGTATGAAATATGTGCTAATGAAGAAAAATAATCGTTCCATGATATAGATAACTTGGTTCTGTTACCGTTATTTCTGAAAAGATTCTCTTTTGCGATTATGATGACTCACTTCTATGTGATCATTAGTTGCTAGTCCTAAGCAATACAAGTAAGAGTACACATTAAAATTACGCACAGTTTTATATCTATTTAGTTTTACATTTATTTTCGTCATAATTAGGTATGTTGCAATTTTTTTCTTTCTGAATAATTCTCAAATATACTACCGTCTACGATGTTGAAAAATGCCGAACATATTTTCTTAAAAAAAAAAGTAGGCAAATCGAGGATTCAGGATTGCGGGTGATCTTAATTTTTGTCTAGTGAAATTTCAATATAAAATCACAAAAGGACATGTTTTATCCCTATTCACTGACTGCCAAGAATCCTCAAAGTACCCTGAAAACGTCTATTTTTTAAAAATCAACAATCATCCCATGGGAGAGACTTAGAGAACTTTAATTTATAATATTTTCGCTATTTTACCAATGTTTTCAGATTTGAATATTGAATAATTAATTATGAGAAGGTATTTTCGATGGGCCAAAAATAAAAGTTCACTGTATGTATAACTTGAAGATAAATCTTTTATAGAAGTTGTAAAAAGTTTGTTAGTTGATAAAAATAGTTGAAATTTGAGAGGAATTTGTTAATGACTATTTAATAAGTTTTTAATATCACGGATAAGATTACACAAGTTTATTGAAAAATTTGGGTCTTAACGAAAAATTAGGTTAACTTTTTTTAACCTTAAAAGTGTGGGAAGATATATATCAAGGTCGTTGACATGAACGTGTATTGACAGATTATTGTTGAAATAAATAAACAGGAGTGTTCCGAGGACCTCTATTGTAAAAAAAATAATAAACAAATTTTCTCACATCTAAAAACAGTATATACGGTACATACGAATACAATCACGTATCGTATACAACTAAAAGTGGTCAAGTGTTGACAGTTTTAAAATATATTATCGAATACTTAAAATATGTTTAAATAAATTATCTAAAAATTAAAAAAAAAAGAAAATAAAAATTAAATAATTCTTAAACCGAATATATGTTAATGTATAAAGATATAATGTCTTATTCCTTATCTAGAGTTGTCTTAAAAATAAATCAGCGACTATTTTATAGTTACTATTTCAGTATACATCAATACTGCGACACAGTGTAGTTTACTTGTAAGTAATTGGTCAGGAAAAGGATTTAGAGCGTAAAATCGAATCTGCAATGTGTGCGGTAGTTACTTGTAAGTTACTGGCAGGACGTCCCATTTGACCTAATTAGGAACGGAGTGATTGTCCAAATCTAATTTATTTACGACTAACAGATGAACAAGGATATTTACAATCTGATTTAAAATCTCCATCATCGGTTCCTATCTTCACATTACATACAAATTGTTTCCTGTTCCTTATTCAATAACTTTCGTTAAAACTATGCCAATATTTGTGTATGAAAATCTATTAACGTTAAGATGTTAAATGTTAAACGTTAATATGTTAAATGGCGGTGCGAAGTTGGGGTAAACATCCTGTTATTATGATATCACGAACAAGCATTAAACATGCTTATTTTTAATTGAAATTCTTGTAAATCTCCTCTCATAGTTAATACAATTACGGAGTAAAAGAATTGTCATTTGATATGACAATTTATTATAAGGTTTATCAATTTACAAATTGTTTAAAAGAAATATAAATTTTATCGTCGTCTTCTAAAACAATAAGCAGGAAATAAATCAATGATTAGAAAATACGATTATGTATTGATGTATATATGTATATAGGTTAAATATACTCTTAAACATGAATATTCATTTTTAGCATATTTATGTCTTTTTTATTCAAAACTTTGCTTTCGCTGAATGATCCCCGCTGAGCATAAAAATGTTCCGTTTACAATGACCAGGTGCTAGAACAGCCTTTTGTTCATATTTTTTTGAGGATATCTTTCTTTAGGCATATACCACAGATAAAAAACTGATGTTACATTGAACTTAATAACCATACACATATATGTGTATTATCTATGATGATAAAGGTTTTATTTTGTTTATTTATTTAACCAAGCATATTCCATTTTAGAATTTGCTTTTCTTAAACAATAGCGTAGATCTTATTCAAGCGGTTTGAAGTGTAAAAGATAATAATCAAGAGACTTGAGGAAAAGCAGTATATTTTGGATAGATCCATTGTAATCTTAGCTGGAGGCTTGGGTAGGTAGTAATTGGACTTTAACCAAATATTGCAGAAAGTACAAAATTGCATGCAGGAAATAAAATATATGAATTGTTTTGAAATGATCCAACCTGTTCTTTGTCTTCTTGAGATTTTGGGTAAAGAGTGACGTTAAGGACGATTTCCCCCAAATCCTGGTTGGTCGGTTTGTTAGGGTCCCGCAGACAGAGAACCAGGTCTTGTGACCTGCCAAGCTCCAAGGCTGTGAGGTCCAAATGACACACACCCATGAAGTCGTCTTGTAATCCCCAATCGTAATCAAATACCTGAAATATTGATTCCAATCAAAAAATCCTCCTTATTACCCCAAATAATTGTTAAATAAAGATGTTCCAGAGATAACTTCCTTTTTATCGAGCTTTTATTAAAAAAAAAAAATTAAAGTGATAATTTATTTAAAATTAATTTGAATAACATTAACCTGCGATAGTGTTCCTACCTTCAATAACCAGAATACAAAGACAGCAACTATTCTAGATTACAAATCAATAAGACTTAGTTATTCGTTTAATAAAGAGAAAAAAGCACTCAAAGACAAAGGTAATTGGAAAACTCTGTACTTGATGAGACAAGACTTTATTAGATTCGAGGATCTTCAAGAGAGCTCTGTTATATCTAAGAACTTTCCTCTAACTTTATAACTTTTGTTTACGACCATATATTTATTTATATGACAAAATTAATTAATCCATATCTTGCTGTATAGCTTTAGTTCGTTAGTTAATTTGCTCTTATAAGGCCTCTAAAACTATTAACGGCATTTGTTAAAGTTGGTACACTATAAAATTAAAAACAATTTTTTTTATTACTTGCTACATCAATTAACTTAATTATATTGCTATAATACAACGAGATAAAGCATTAATGTCAGTATTATACCTAGATAGAATTCCAATATATCTAAAGTATCTCATTCAAACTTATAACCTGGATGAATATTGTACTTTTAATAGTCAAATAAGGAATAAGTCTTTGAAAACTTTTGTTAGTTCTAAACTAACTTAACACTATCTTTAGTTTAAAGGAATTGCAAGACTATATGGTTAAATTCTCCTCTCAGATATATATATATACTTTGACTCACAAAGATTTGAGTTTATTATTGATTTTCATTATAAATTAGACATAATATAAAAATAAAAGTGTTATACTATTACATGGACAAAATATTTAATCTATGATCATTAGGGATTCGTCTATTTTAGTCAAATCATGTTTAGCTTTGTTCAAAATGATCTATTTGACATTTATTTATAATAATAAGAGTTTTGAGAGTAAAATTTACTTTAAGTGGCAAATAGGAGATGAAAGAATTTGAATGAGACAGTGTGAGACCGGCGAATAATACTATTGGATAGAATTGACGTTGGGTTTTAACGGCGGGAAATTTAAGACGACGAGAGTTTTGAGTCCATTGTAGTTTTATGTGGACATCACAGGTTGGAAGCATACCTTTAATTGTACCGGAAGGAAAGGATCCTCTATGGGCACAGTGAAACATTCGTCCCAAACAGGATTCAGGTCTCTGTAAACTATTCTGGATTTGTGAAGCAACCTTCCAGCAACTTTGAATTTCACGTACGGATCACTGGTTCCTGACAACAAACCTGGTTTTGGCACCCGACAAAACAGGTATTAGAAAAAAATTAAGAAGCCAACATAATATAATAAATAAAGCCTAATAGGGAAGGGGGTCACAGTACAAAAATATGATAAATGTTTAACAATTTTGAAAAGATTCCTTTGTTTTCATAATTACTGACAAGATTTTTTATATAACATAAAATTTTATCTTACTAACTATTACCTTAGCGTACAGTGTTAGTACTACTTTAAAGCCAATAAGGTGATAATGTACGGGAATAAAACGATAAAATATACTGTGATATGATATTATCTGTGTTCCAAAGAATAATGCAATGCTAGGGAAATAGGAAAGCCAAAGCGTTAATAAATTGCAATAAAAAATATAAAGTGCGAAATTAAAATAATATAATACATAACAAAGTAATGTATACAGTATTTTTTTATAGAAATTTGTATATTGAATCAAGTGAAATTACTGAGTTAATAAAACTGGAAGATAGGTTTTAATATAAAGCGTGTTTTTATTTTCAATTCGAATAATTTACATACGTGAGTGTGGTGATAGTTTGCACACCATTGTTATAGCTTTGCTTGATATTTTTCTTTTTCATTGAATCGTGTCAGTGTTTGATCTGGTGCAGCCAAAGTGTTCTGTGTAACTTACCGTTTTTATCCATGGCAATAAGGTTTTGACCTCTCTTTAAATGTATCCTTAATTGAAAAAAGGAATATTGTCGTAACTGCTGCTCTCGCAACTTTTGCCCTTCGTCTGGTTCCTACAGGAAAAAACATACAAAATATTCAGTTGTCATCTTTAAAATATGTTATACTGTTTCATCATACTGAAAATAAAAAAAAAACAATTCGTATTTTATATTAATTACTCTCTCTTCTAAATATATGGAACGAGTTCTTGTATTTTATTGCGCCTGATGAAAATAAAGAGCTTTAATTTTGATGTACCTCTTTGCATAATAACCTCAGTTGTTGCCTAACATGTCGACATGACATCAAAGTTCAAACAATAAGTAATAACATGAATTATTCAGTAAACCGACATTTATTCAGCGAGGAATATATGATAAAGTTCAAGGTTTGACTAAAATTAGAAATGAAAATAGTATAAATAAGGTTAAGGCTTCTAAAAACTCACATATTACTTTTTATACGAAACTGAATACACACAATTTTGTTAATGTATTAGTAATCGTAGTTCATTCAATGAAGGTTTGTTTTGTTTTAATTTAACAACGAAATGGGTTATTACTATGGCGCAAAGACATTGACTCCAGAACAAATAGAGTTGTCCATGATCGATTCTGATAAAGGAGCGTTTAATAATGTAGTTGGCTAGCATTTATTGTAACTTAATCGAATAGTTTTGAAACTCGGAAAGTTTCTTCTTTGATGATTTTATGGAATGTATTTATATAGATTTCAAACTTCACCTCAGTCGTTATGTTTTGAATTTGTGGTAACGACCTTTAGATTTGTCAAAGTAATAACGTCAATTACCCTTATAATTATATTTTCCAATTTTACTTTGATGGCGGGACAATGAAAACGTCTGACATACCTAACTTTAAAGCAATGGTAATGTCGAGACTATCATCCTAAGTACTTCGTCATGGTAAATATGCACTAAGTGATTGTAGAAAATTTTAATAATGAATATATTTGGTGTGGTGTTGCGTAGTAAATCTACATCGATTAAGATTTAGTACCTACTGATATCATTAATTCTGAGTGGACTTAGTCTAACAATTTCATGAACAATTCTACACAAAAACTATATATGAAATCATAATTGAATTTTGATCCGATTCAAAGTAAAGTGGAAAGATATTGCGTAGAAATCAAATAGTAAATATGTTTTAGATATTTATGTAAGTCCGATTTTTTTCAGATGCAATCAGGTCATTCATAACAAAGAATTAGTTGTTCTAGCATAAAATAGTCACTGTGACGGAGATAGACATAGATAGACGAGTAAAAATTTATTTTATATTATTATTAAATTGATTTAAACAATTTAAACATTACTCAATATCGATTAAAAATGTCCAATTCAAATGCGATTTTCGTTTTAAATTTATTATGAGTGATCGTTAACGGTAAAATTCTGTTATTCAATAAAAGACAATTATCATCATATTACCAGACCGAATGAAAAAAGAAATAATAATAATAAAAATTACCTACAAATATACGCAAAGCTTACATTTTAAAAATCATGGAATGCGTTAATGTTTTTTTTTGCTTAAAGCATTTATACATGTAGATTTGAGAATATAAATTTGAAAATAATTTTAGTCCAAAATTTTACAGGTTATTATTACATCGTAAAAGTAGCCGTTGAATGAAGATATTCTTATAAAAATTACTGTAAAGTAAACAGCTGTTATGACACACCATAACATGTGTCATGTGACGTCACAAACAATTCAACTATTACGCCTTGAATCCAAGACAACTCGGTCTAATTCCAGGATGAATTAGAGCCTATTTGTCATTCTGATATGTAATCTATATAACTGTAAAATTTTATCAGAATCCATTGAGTAGTTTTTACGTAAAACTGCAACGAACATACTTACACACATCCTCAAAAACTTCCGCATTTATAATTTCAAAAAGATAAAATGTTCTTAAAGTCTACTATATGCGTTTTACTTCGACAAAACAAGCATTAATTTCTTAGAAATTTTCGTTACTTAAGCCTACCACAATAATATTTTTCAATTACGTCAAGTAATAAATTTTCAATCTGAATTAATGAGAAAAAAAAATACGAGAAGAATAAAAATTATATTTTCATATTATAAAATGACAAACAAGTGACAGATTCAAACTGGGTCTGAGGGTTTAAAGAGAAAGTACCATAATGTTTAGCTAATTACCAATTTTTTTACCACACTAGTTTCAAACTAAGCCCTGTAATTGTAAGGCATGGCGAGAGCTTTTATTCTGACCTAATGATTGGTTCAACATACCACCTGAACCTTCAAAAACTTCAGTTTTTTTGGGGTACTTTTCTTGGACATCAATCTCAGATCAGGATTGACAGGATACATGAAATTGACGGTACTGCAGTAGGTCGTTAGCGATATTCTGACAAATTTTACTACTATTGTATAATTACCAAAGCCAAAAGGTCAACTGGCGGTCGTGATAGATGTGCAGGGGTCCCAGATGTTGACGGCACAGGTTCTATTGATGTTTGCCGCGTCACTGATGTATCTGGTAACAAATATTAAATATAAATTGTTGGTTTAGGCATTATAACAGCTATTAGATCGTATCAAATTCGGAGTCTGAGAAGAAGATAAGTGGAGAAATATCTGAAAGGACTACATTGGTTTAACCACGATGTAAATAGACATAACCCACACCTTGAAATATATCACTTGTCTACAGAACACTATAAATAGAGTAAGGGATAGATTTGAGTAATTGCAACCTTTGTTTTGTAAATATTTAATAATACGTCTGTGAATTATGTCGGTCAAGAAATAAAATATGTTCAATTTGAAATACCTGCTTCTATTATACGTAGATAATAGATATATATATTGTCGCGAGTCTCGGATTCGTAATTTAAGATCAGGCTTAAATGATAATTACTTCATAGTTTTAGTGGTTATACTTTTATAAGTCTGCATTGATGTAAAAAGTTAAACAGCTAAAGTAAATATTAACCCTCGTTCTGTTTGATTATTCTTCTAAAAGGCTTTTATATCACTCATTTTCTAGAGTTTCGAGAGAGATATCTAACTCTAACTTTGTTGTTCGAGGATTTTTAAAGTTTTTTTACACTCATTTAAGTTTAACCAAAGCGAGGCCGTCGACGCAGAATGTTAAATCAGTTTTGTATTTTAAGTAAAAACTTGAAGGTAGTTCGTTATGCCTAGGACAAAGAAACCGTTTTATAAATATTTATCAAAGCCAGCATTGTTATAAAAGTATAATAAATCTACCCATAAGTCCTATTTCGATTTGAGTAGGTTCCATATTAAGAACATACCTACATTATACCTTCCTGTATTTCATATTTATCTTTGTATGTAGGTACATTAATTTGCAAAAAGAAACTAACTAAACGTCATACATGCAAATCACAGAAGGATAATATGAAATAGTGAATAATAAGAAATGCCTTCTTGATTTTTTTAAAGTAATATTAGTGGTCCCACTATCAGATTTTAAATAAAGTATTCATTTAAAATAGACAAGAAGTAAAACGGTGAGTAATTTGGGTTTGATAAATAGTAAGAAATTAGAACATTCAAAAAAAAATTTTTGAAAAGAAAAAACGAATTTAAATGTGTTCTATGAATGAATGTATTTATAATTAATTCATGGAATGTAGGGTAGCTTCTTTGTATGTAGTGACTGCGAGCATAAGTCAATGGCGCTTTGCGAGTCATAATGAGCATTCATTGTCTTCACAAAAGTTCGAATACTAACAGACAACTGAGGGTTTCCGAGTTTTAAACAACGACTTTTTATCGGATTATATTGATACGATTTGTCATTGAATATTATGGTTTAAATCAAACCACACCACGGAAAAAACAATCTTGTATGCTTATAGTAAATTAGTACTTCACTGTTATAGACGAAGCCATTTTGAATTTAGCTAGGAGTGTATAAACAGCAATGTACTCTTTGCACAACATGATTGTGTCACTTCAGGATTTTGGTCGTAAGTATTGAGAGTCAAGAGACGAAACCTCTTAGCATTCGATGGATTCACCGTGCGGTTGCCGGGTCCATCATTGCAGGGAGAGGAGCTTCAACAGTGCCTGGGACTTGCGACCTATGTGAAGGTTTAAGAGCCCTATCTAACGCTTGTTAAACGCTCACCCTATATAAAAGAATTCAATGTGTAAAATTTATGCTATATTTTACATTTGTATGGCAATGCTGAGACGAATTCGAGACACGTAGGATCTTCATAGTCTCGCCTGTAACGACATTTGGTTAAATTATATTCAAATAAATATATCTATCTCGCTTAGATATTAATAAATAATCTCAGCGTCTCTCTTTCGAAACAGGCGCATTAATCGCCACCTCCTCACGGTAGATTTAAATTTCTTCATCAGAACACACTATAACAGCACTCAGTACTCTCCGACGCCATATTGAACACTTAATATTCAATGTATTTTGTAATACTGTTTAGGTTTCAATGATTTAGAAAATATATTTTACAGGTAAGGGTCTTAATAAAATATTTCCCGATTGCTTTATAATCTTTGACAAATATGTTTGTTCTTCAGACGAAAAATAAAAGATGCAGAATTGAAAGGCAGAAATATATTGTACTATTCTTAAAATATTCATACCGATGTTATAGAATATTATAATAAGAACATTTCGTAAACATTTTTTCCGCGTTAATTGACAAAATTATAATTTCCCAATGAATCATGCATGAACTTCTGTATGACGTAACATATCTTAAGAATTGTCTGGTTTGTAATGTGTATACAGCTCGTGTACATCACACAACAGGCGCCTGCCACCCGATCTACCCTCTTCTCCCCGTGATCCGACCCCCACATTTCTATACCCCGCGGCTACTCACTTATGTGGTTTATCTCTAGCCATATTATTGCCTTAAACTTTAAAAATTTGAGAAGAACATATATAATATTTTATGACAAATTGAAGTTGAATTGTGTCGTAAATTTTTCGTAATCATTTAAATCACAGTCTGATGTAGGTGTACAACACCACAAACATGACAAGCGACGAACAACCACGTATAATAAAAGATTAATGAGAAAATCTAATTTTGGTTACATTTGGATCAAACAACATAAACATTAACAGACATAGGAATTATATAATGTTATTGGTGTTGGCGAGAAAAATACGAGACTTCTTGTCAGATCATAATTTGCTTAGTGGACATTTAATAAATGTCACGATTTAATATATAATAATATGTGAAATGCAGAACCATATTTTATTTCGTCATCTATCTAATGAAAGTCAAACGACTTGTTAAATTGATTCGCAGTGTATTATTAACATGGTTACATTATTTGATACACGTTACAAAATATAAATCATATAAAAAAAATTAAAATTATTGAAACATAGTTTTTGAATTCCCATACATACTTGATATTGCAATGTCGACGATTGACGATAGGAACAATTTAAGTGATGAGTAATAAATTACAAGAGACGAAATATCAACGCCCTTGTTACTTCTCATAACCAATTATATATGTTTGTCTTAAACATTGTGTTAGACTCTTCAATGAGCTAATTTAGTTTTTTCTTGAAGACCTTTTAGAAATCTTATGTTATATATATATATATGTCGAAGTAGGGTCTAAGTCAAGGATTTTAGAAAGAGTGACGTCATCAATGACTTTATTCTTGAATGTCGTCAGGAACTCAGACTCTTGAAGGTAACCTCGTAGACGGTTTGACGAATCCCTTATATCGAAGAGATCCGATCCCTGGAAAGGCTCGAGCGAGACCCTCTGTAATCTGTATTGTCGCCTCTATTTATACCACCGCAGGCGGTAATGCGGGTGACATCTGATAATTTCAACTACCCTCAATTATTGATTATTCAAATAAAATGAATTGCGCCGATATATATTAATAGATTGAGTTAACAAAAATAAAATCAATTTACTTTGAAAATTAATTAATACAAATATATATGATAATACTTCAAGATAGTTTAGTAAGAAACATTTTGTTTCTATTTGTAATACTAGCTTACATAATAGCATATTATCTTCTGCTAGCGTGGTAAAGTTTAAATTGTCATGAAAGTTGCTAATAGTAAATCAATAAAACGAATTATTTAAAGAAAAATAAGTATTCCACTTACATGCTATAAATTTGATGTCAGATAGTGTTAAGATAGAAAGTAGTGGTAGGAAATAAATAGAGGTAAGTTGTGTTATATAATCTATTTATATATATATATATACATATATATATTAATGAGAAAATATAATAATGTAATGTATAATATGCGTTTATGTAACGATAAAAAGTATTCAAAATTAATATAAATAACAATAAAAATGTTACATTTATATCAATTAAAACCTAAAATTTAAAAATAATGTTTATTCCACACTAATATGAACATTGTAAGTATATGTGTGTAAAGTGTGACTGTAGCTGAACAAGTTCTCAAAAAAGTTCGGCTTGAAGTTGCTGCAAAAACTGCGTTTATTTCTGTCAAACGATAAGTCGAATTAACCTTTGTCCTACCACGATCCTATTGTTTCTAACACTATTGTGATAGTATACTCTATACGTAAATATTTTGGGCAGGGGTGAATTTTTCAATGTTGACAATTGAAAAATTCACGTTTTTGAAATAAACCTAACTCCATATGCCCCAAATTTTGTAGGAATCTCCTATATGTGATGTAGGAATTATCTGAGAGTGCATTTTATAAAGGGGGGTGGGTATTAAAAATGAAAATTTTAAATTTATGTATTTTATGACTCGCGACCGGGCGGGTAGCGGCTACAATTTAATATTCTTACCTATTGTATACATACAAAAGAAAACTATTATTTTATGCAACACTTTCAATGCTATCTTTTAATCCTACTAAAATAACGTTGTCTGGAAGAGATTATTAAAAGATACAATTGCTTTTTGTATATCTTCGTTTTTAAGACAAATTTGTACTTATTTACAAAAAGTGTGGCGTCTAATGCTCTACGTCATTATAACTATATAAAAGGCAGTACCATTAATCTTTATAGTAACAACAAAAAACGTCAAATTTGTAAATTAAAGTCTATTTAAACCTGTACGATTACTGCACACTGTTAAATTTATCCTGTTCGTTAGTTAACTGTATTCTCCCAGAATTATATTTGCTTTTTTTATCTGTCTAATACGATCTAATGACCGACTACAACCTCGTCTTACTACTTCATTCAATTAATTTTTTAATTTTTAGTTTTTTAAACAATATACGTAGCGATATTCAAGTAGATAAGCAAACTTTAATCACGAGACTATTAGTAACTTTATATGAAAATTTATTTAACGTTAATTACAACCACGCTAACTTAAATCATAAAAATACTACCGCTATTTGTTGTTAACGACACATTTAACGTCAGAATTGGTCTTGGATATTAAATAAAGCTAATCAAATCTGCATTACCTTTAAGAAATCCGCTTTACAGTCTTAAAATCTTTATTCCAGTATTGTCATTGTCGTAATTCATCAGATAAATATAACAGGAACTGTCGACCGCTGTTCCCATTGATGAAACGAATTGTAATTAAATTTCCAATCAACAATAATATGTTCTCATAATTAAAATCAAATCAACCGTTAATCTCTGATTGAAGATACGTTCAGGCGGAAGTTCTATCAAGCCTAGAACACAATTAGTACAACAAAATATGGATGAAGCGACCTACTTTTACCCAAAAAATTTCTTTTATTTATACGTGAGGAGCTCAAGGGAGTAGAACACTTTCCGCGTAGCCTGGATACATAATAATGTATGTGTTACGATTGTATGTAATAAACATGTTTTGTTATATGTTAGAATCAAGTTACTTTTATTATTTTACTTGATAAGAATATGTGAACAATATTATTTTTATCTTTTAATCTTTTATCTTTTCGCTCTTTAATTAATTAGGTCGTGTTAATTCAGTTACGTATCCTTTTAAATTCTTTTTGAACGTAACTGTTTATCTTTGATGTTGTTTATATTAATTTAATGTAAATATTTCATACATAGCAAATGTTTTCCAAGATACAGGATGGATCCATTTTCATTTTCCCGGGAAACCATTCGGCGTAACAACCTTCGGGAATAATTTAACTGTTTACATTACGTTCAATCTTCTTAATGTATGTCTGTATGTTCGTTTGTAACGGATAATTTTAAAAGAATAAGAAAAAAATTATCTGTTTATCGAGCTAAAGAGATACAGGAAATATATATTAAAATGGAATTGCTTGAAAAATATCAATTTTGTCTGACTTTCGTCATACGTTTCGTAAAAAAAAGGCATATATATATATATATATATTTGATATTTTATTTAATAGTCGAACATATTTACATAACTTCATTTACGACAGTTGTATATCTAATAAAGGAATACATTTTAATATTTTTATTTGTATACAGCAATAGCGGGAAGGGGAAATAGCGTTTACAGCGCGCCTTTAGAAACATGACATATTCAATTTTCATGTAACGTTTACTTGCTAAAATTAAGGCCTTAATAAGGCTTTATAAAACACGCGAGGACACTCCTCAAACAATGAAAATTACAGTAATGACTTATGTTCTAATGTACTATTAAAATAAAAAGGATGTACAAAAACTCATTAAATTTAACGATTATACTAGCATACGTTAGACAATCGAATAATAATAGGTATAAAAGGCTTACTATTTTGTAAACTCTCTTACTCTTATAATGGTGGTCCGATATTAACCAAACATAGCTAAAAACCTCAAAGAAATGAGCTTTCAAGGGAAAAAAACCTCATCGAAATCGGTAAATCCATTTGGGAGATATGATGCCACAGACAGAGACACGCATACACACATCGACGTCCGTCTCATAACAACCCTATTTTTGCGTCGGGGTTCAAAAATAATCAAGGCTTAAGAACATTTAAAAAAGGGTGTCTCAGTTATTTTATAAAAGTGAAACTTGGTCCGAAGATTGTTTTTTTTTATATCAAAATACAAAAGTTTGCTAACAGAGTTGAATTAAATTAAAATTCCTATAATATGTTTAAACGAAACTGATATTTTTCGGATTACTAGACGTATACTCGCGACAGTCTTAGATCTCATTACACAATAATATGTGTTTGTTTTTCACTGTTTTATACGAAAAGGACTTTTTGATAGAATTTACATTATTATTATATATCAGGATATCATCTTTAATTCATCCCGAAAACTGCTCTTACTACGGGAACTCACGAGTCAAGATGTTTTTCTTAGAGTCACGTGACATGCTACTAATGTCTGGCGGATCGTTACCATGTGTATATTTTAAGTACACATTTGTATCTGTATTAAGCCAATGGATTGGTCCACACGGACTAATTCACGGCTGAATGTTAGTTTTAGTATGAATGACTATAAAATTCACCCCACCACTTATTTATTTATCGTTATCCGTAAAAATTATTCTGAGTGCTTCAGAGTTTGAGCATTAACGATTAAGGGAGAGTTTGAAGCGGGCGCTACATAAATTTTAAGTCATTTTTGGATGTTCAAGACATCCGGAACTTTTTCAAGGTTTTCTTTCTGTCGTTTGGAAACACGAATACAAAGATGCATTGTGAAGTAGACGGGTTTCTTTGTTTAAGCATCTCAGAGGCTTTATTAGAATATCAGTGGCAATAACTTCCGTGAATTTTTTTATAAATTGTATGTTTGAAACATATTAAGTGCATTATAACTATACGACGTAAATGACCAAACCCGAGGGATATCACGTGTGGTCTTATAAGAATATAATACTAGCATCATAAGCAGAAAGGTCCTGTAATGAATTTGCAAATCATTTGCATAAAGAAGGTAGAGCGAAGCAATAAGATAGATGATGGAATTCATTAAGATTGAAAAGAAAGAAAATATAAAACGCCGTCTTGTGGCGCGTCAGATCCGGCAATAGATAGGGGGTTTATTGGCGAGGTCCATGCAACGAAGGAATTCAAAAAGTCCGATAATATTCTGAATATGTTATTAGAACCCAGAAAAGAAACAAGAATATCAAATCCACAGCATTGTGCGCTTAGTCTGAGGTAGCATGGGCTGAGTAAACTGTTTTTGATTGATAAAATATAGAATTAACGTAAGTTATTAAAAACGGGTAACGCTTAGTCTGACGAAGCGGACTTAGAATAAGTAATATTCCTTATATTTTATTTGAAATTATCTAGATACTCCAAAAACATAGTTGCCTACTCAATATTCGACCGACTTAGTTTTCACATTACGTATTTACAAAATCTTTCTCATGTCAGTAGACACAGATAAAATTATTGAAAAACATAAATCATGTACATAAATTATACCTTAGAATACATACATATTGGGGACCAACAGAGACTTGTAATGTGAAAGATCGATTTACAAACAAGTAACAAATGTTAACTGACAAACGAATTGATAACAACACGTATGGGTATTATAATTGTACCTATATTTAATATTATCTTAGATTTTCTCGTATACATATTTAAATGAAGTTTAGTTTTTCGGATACTACGTCTTTTTTACAACCTACTAAAAGACTACTCTCGAGTCTCTACAACCTACTAAAGGAGGGGCCTGTCCAGAACTCATTTCAATTTATTCTTCGAAGGAAGCCCTAGTAGGTTATTTTCAAATTTGGTTAGGTAGAAAGAGGAACTTGGACGATGGAGGCGAGCGTTTAACGCGCGCTAGAAGTTTGAAGTTTGAAATATTTTTATTATAACTCATATTTTACCTCAAAATTCATTCATTTAAGAAATTCTCGACGAAGTATCATTGTATAATTTGACAATTTTCGAAACAATCCAAGACGAAAGCTCTCAGTATTCCATGGATTCACTGTGGGGTGCATGGTCCATCGCGTTGCAGGGAGAGGAGCTTCAACAGTGCCTGGGACTTGCGACCCAGGTGTAGGTTCAAGGGGCCCCTATCTAGCGCGCGTTAAACGCTCACATGTACTGTCCAAGCTCCTCTTTCTACTTAACCAAATTTGAAAATATAGTTATCTCGATATGTTGCAATCTATTTTACTTTTTATTGATAATGTATTTGATGGAAACATGTCTTCGTGCATCAGATTATAAATTAAAAAAAAAATCTGTTTCTGAACAATTTTCATATCTATTCAAGACAATTTTGTTACATATTTTTTTATTTTCTATCTGAGTTTCGTATAATTGTTAATTTTCATCGACAATACCTTTAGTTTGAATTCAAAAAATATAATATGAGTAAATAGGAAAGCTTGTGTACAAATATGAAGTATGTGATGTGATGTTTTTTCACGTTAAATCATACAACAGATTTTGATAAAACTTTTAAGTAATGTAGATTAAACATCAGATATTTATCCTGGAATTCTCTTTAATTAAGGCGGGATCAAGGGTAAGCATCTGTACATTTCATGACGTGTATATATGACGTCATCTGACAGACTATGGATGTCACTGCAGGTAGTCCCAGGAAAAAATTAATTCATTAAAAAAATACTTTTCTATTAAGAAATCCTGCTAAAGGAGTGAAAACACAATGTCTAAGTGCTTAGTATTACTTTGTGTCCTCAGTTTAATCTAAATATTCATGGTTTTTAGGAACTCCATACATAAATCCTCGACAAACAACTGTACGAATATGTATCTATCTCGCTTAGATATTAAAAAATAATCTCACCGTCTCTCTTCCGAAACAGGCGCATTATCCGCCACCTCCTCACAGTCGTCTTAATCTTCTTCATCAGAACACACTCTATAACAGTACTCAGTATTCTCCGACGCCATATTGAACACATCTACCACAAAGTCTTTCATCGCACTATCACTTATTTTCATTAAAATTATTTGTAATTATCGAACTATGTCCATTTGGAAAACAAAAAATAAAATTCCACTCACGAAATAGAAAGTCTACGTATGTATTTATTTTCATACAAAAATGAATCTATCCAAATGAGATAACGATATATATTTTTTCATATTTATTTTCCGATTTATTCAAAACAAACGAACTATCAATCAGTTTGAGAAACTTTAATATCTTATATATTGTAATGTTTTTTAAGAATATAGTGAATGTGAGCATATCAGTGAACTTATTCGAACACTTTTAACACACACACACACACACAAATACACACACACACACTGTACTATACGTGTTAGTAACTTAACTGTCCGAATATAATCTAAAACATCCTGTATAACTTGATAAAGCCCAAGGTTGAAGCCTACATGACAGATTGACATTTTAATCAAAATGTTCATTACATTGATGACTTGTTTAGTAATTACTTTTTAAAACTAAGTTAAAATAAATATAAAATACTAAGAAAATAATTACGTTACACACAAGAAATGTATAGTCTTTATGTGAAAGTGTTTTTCGAAAATATTTCGCATACAAAATAATGAAGAAGTTTTTGTCACCGAAAACTCTTTAACCTTTTTTTAGGTACTTATTTATTATAATGATTTCCTTGAAGACGTATAATGTAGGCACTTTATAAAGCTGTTCCAAATTTAAATTCTTTATCACTGACAAACATGTTATATGTACGGGTACATAAGTGTGTAGTGTGTTTGAAGCCTATGGAGACGTCACATAGACAAAGCACACGCAATGTCTGCTAACAAAAAGTAGTGTAATGACGCTTTTAATATTATAACACGCGAGGACACTCCTCCAACAACGATGATTACGGTCGTGACAGTGAATATAACGGTTTTTTTTTTAATTTTATTGAAAGTTTATCAGCAATTTACATTTAGACACAAAAAAAAAATCATAATGTATTTCTATTCAAATGGTCACAATACGTTACAAAATAAAAATTCCGTTTAAAAACATTTTAATTAAAAAACAAAAAAAAAAAAATTACATTTACCTAGGTAATGGATTAAAATTAGAGCTATGTATTGAAATATTGCATGACATCAATGTTTAAATAATTATTATATGCCTTAAATGCTATTCCTCTTATTTCAACTGTGTACATTTTGTTTATTATTTTGTCTCATATAATGAGGGGCATTAAAGGAGAGATATACAATTTTTAAAATTTACTTTATAATAATTTATAACGTATAATTTCTTGATATATCTTAAAATAGTAATAATTTTGAATAGACATATAGTTTTTAGTGATAATGATAAAAAATTTACAAAAAAAAATTGTTTTAAATAATAAAGTAATCAATATATAATCTTCCCGTATGTATGTTTAAGTACGGATAAAAATCTAAATGTCTTCGTGAAAAGCTAAAGATTTCAGCAGATTTTTTAATATAAGACATCTTATAAAATAAATATGCATATTCGTCGAGATGATAACATATTTAAAATAAAACATTATAATAAAATGTAAAAGTATCACTGAAGGTTCCACTGAAGCGATTCAAAACAATTTTTCTATATAATATAAATTTCCCACATAAATTACATCCTCATATGTAATCATTGTTAGATAAGTAAATGATTTATGGCATAAAATTGAAGACCTTTGCCAGGATGGAAGTGAGATATGAATAAAAAAATATATATGCGGAAAAAAAAACGATAAAAAATATCTGACAGCTAAAACAATAACAATATTTTATCCGTATTAATTGCAAGTATGTATGCATATCTTTATTTGGTTTCCTTATACGGTTTAAAACTACCCAAGTAATTTTTACGTTACTAACATGACAAAACATAATTTCAAATCGACATCACACAGCTAAAAATATAGTTTTATATTTATATACAAAGAGTAGTAAAAATCAGAGGAAGCTTTAAAACAAAAATAAACATGGAATAATTTGTGAGTAAATATTTAATAATCAAAAATATAACATGTAAATCTCGCAAATACATAATGTATTTAGATAAAAATACATTTATCACAATTGAGACATAACGCAACGAACTGTCAAAGTTTCATGAAATAATTCGTCCAATTAAAAGAACGACTGCTATGTGGAGCTGGTGATTGGTTGATTCAAAGGAATTTGAATATAGAACGTATAAATATTAATAGATTTTTACGTTCGGATGCTAAGAGATAATTATTTAGTTATACGTACATTATTTTAGTAATTAACTATATAGATAAATTAAATGAATCGATTAGGTATGAAAGAAATTGTATATTTAAGAATAAATTAATATTTTTTTTTATTTATACTGTCCTGTGATTTACATATACTAAGTAAATGAAACTGATGTTTAAAATTTGGATAGCAAAGGACAGCAAAACGTCTTCGTTAGTCATTTATTTGGCCGATTTCCTTATTACATATTAAGTAATTAAAAATAAATATTATTGAGACATTTTACCAAATATAGTAAATATATCTATCTGGCTTTTTGAATACAACGTGAATAATTAAAGTTTCAATACATTATTTACTTTGTTGAGAGCTAAAACTTGCTTGAATTTAATTTTCGTACACCGTTTCAAAGTTGTTATAACATTTGCATAAGAACTTCGTAAATATATTTTATACATCTCTGAAATTTCCGTTTTCCATATTTTAATATAATTTCCGTTCATTCATGTACAATACGAAGTTTTAAATTTAGAATTTAATATAAATTTGTATTTTATTTCAAGAAGAGAACTAACTGCATTTCTGTAACACTCGGAATTACTGTCAAGATAGCTAAAGACGTAACTTATTTTATTACTAGACGGTTAAAATGATATTAAATTTTAAATTATCTGGTGTATATTCAACGTTATTACGAATATTTTTAATAGACTCTGAATAAAATTGCTAATTTTATAAATGCCAAATATTTATTACATACCATGTGAGAACCGAATACGTTTGGATTTGACATTTTATGATATTATAAAAACCTGTGATTTAATCTCAAAAATAGAGTAGAGTCAACCCTAAATATACGAAATATGTTTGAAATACACGTAAATTATATATGCAAATACCTTATAAGTTAACGTATAGCACGTACTTAGACATAGCAGGGTTAAATATGTTATTAAAGGGTTACCAAATGTGATTGTCGACAAGTTAAATGCTTTAAGTAATTATGTTTCAATATTAATTAAATATATACACTATTATCTAAACCGGAAGTGATTGTTTTGAACTCTAAGTATTGTCATATAAAAGAATATTTTAGAATTATATTGTTATAACGTTAAATAAAAAGAAATTTGTTTTTATTGATATAAAATTCACATTTAAACTCGAAATATGTACATTTTTATTATTATAGATTAAATAAAAATCTTAAAATAAATATTTTTTATATATTAAAAAAAAAAAATAGTAATTTAAATTAATACACTATATTTGAATCACTGCACTTGACACTGCATCCATATCTGTATGCAAAATCCGTAACATCATGACCACAGATGAAATAAAAAATATTTTTTAGGATCTCCTTAAAACGAAATATTAATTATTTTATTATATAAATTAATTAAAATATAAAAACCGAGAAAATGTCACGAAATAATTAATGCAAGAAATATACGTTTCACTTGCAGCTAAATGTCATTAGTAACAAAATAACACAAAATTAACATGTATTATATATATGGCATAGTTCTGAAACAAAAGAAATTAATTGATAGAAACGCGCGAATAATATTATATTTTACTAAACACGTCTTCTCCGTACGGAGGCTGCAACTAGACTGGCTCAGGGGGGGAAATAGTGACATCGTTATATCTCCACAGAGAGTAAAAACAACATAACAATAAAACGTATATTATCTGTATTTATGAAGAATAAAAGACTGTAACACAAAATTAATTATATATTTTTATGTAATTTTATGGATATGGACGAAATAAAGCCAACATTTTAATTTATTTATTGATTATATTCATTTATTTTGTTTCCTTCATAACTATTTCTCTCATGTCTGTATTAATTTCGTATTTTATATGCTTTATCTCTATCTGTTTTTACGAAATCTTAAATATACTGCGGTTACATAACTGTCACGTCGAATTGTGCTCATTTGAGTGATGCCATTTCAGAAATCTCAACAAAGATTTTTTTTTAATTTTTTAAACGAAAGCCTGTATCTATTTTTTTTTACATTACCTTATAAAAATATCCAATTATAACAAAAAAAAAAATCCATTACAATAATTTGTTCGAATTAGACTTAAAAAATTCAGAGATATAATGCTTATGTAATATTTAAATGTATTTTTTTATTATTTTCATTCGTTCAATACATGAACCCATTCAGTTCGCTCCCCGTTATCGCAGACGGTCGTTAACTAGTATTGATCGGTGTAACCGGCTACTTTATCATTCACCTATTCCCGTTCAATCATTCAATTCTGGTCGGGAATTTTACATGACAAATTGACAAATAAAGAAGCCTTTTGTGTTCATCCATTGAGTGAAGCGAAATCGATTTAAAAACCAATCGAATTGTGAATGAATGATGCATTGAAGGGAATTGAATTGAATGAAGAAAGTGAATGGTTTTAAGTTTCGCGGTATAAAGGCATTTTGAAAATGGAACTTAAAAAAATAGTATTTTACTTTTTCTTGTTATTGTTGTAAGACAGTGAGACTGTCATATATTTTTTGTATTGTGAATAAGTTATATAGATACGTAGATGGTGAGATAGAGATATAGATATACATAGATATTATTATATAAAAATACATGTACATCATTACATGCTGATACATAAGAGGCTTAACCTTTTTAAGCTAAAACTGTTTTAAATTTTCATTTGTATACATTTCTTGCATAAACAATTAAATTAAATGCTAACACTTTTTTTTTCACTTTTTGTATTGCTTCTGGGTGAATTAAAATTTTAAGCACATTCGTCTGCGTATTAACGTCAATTTACGAGTGAAAAACATCAAAATGTTAGTTTCATAGTTTGACTATGTAAACTCGTATTAAAAGCGTTCCGTATTATTCTTCTATGTGTTTGTAATTATCTCCACCAACGCTACATTACTGCTGTCAACTAATTTAACCCCAATTATATAAATCAAAATTAAACTTCTACGTCACATAATAAATAATTTAAATTATGAGAAATTCAATAAAAATTTTTACGACATATGTTTAATTTAATTGTATATTATAGGAAAAACAAAATGTTGTAATGTGATAAAGGAAAAGTCTGTTTTGTATGACCGAACTTTTATTATATGTACAGGGTGGACTACAAGTTTGCTTTAGTTCGTGATAGCCGTCTCGATCAATGTTTAAGAGCCGAGATATCTCAGTTCCGTAAAACGTATGTATTATAAAAGCTAATAAATAAATTTGAAAATATTATCTTATCTTGAAATCTAGAAATCAATTGTAGAGACAAACTTGCAAAGGTACATTTTTGAACAGCTGCAAATAAATAAATCTTAGTCTAAGTAATAAGGAAATATATTTACGTTAATAAGCTAGTTAGTAACATTATATTTTGAGTACAAAGTAACTGCCGTCTCTCGGATAATGTGAACAGAGCTCGATATGATCGTTTTGAAAACGGTCCATTGAATAGCTCACTTACTCACTCACGAATTCACTCACTCACCCACATCAATGAAGAAGAATTCAATTATAAAGAAAAAACAAAAGAAGAATCATTAATTCTAATCCGATACATTGTTTTATTAAATATTATTGATTAATATAAAATATATTTCTATATAATATTTTTGTTTTATTTAATAAAGCCTTAAATCTTTTTTTTTTATGACGCAGGAAAACTCTTTTTACGAGCCGTCCAGCCGGCCTTGGTGGGGGCAAGGGGGAGTGTGAGACTCGGCCTGGGCAGGCCCCTACTCATTAAAACCACTGCGTAAGCCATTGGCCGCTATGTCAGTGTACCTCGGATCTGTCAGCGACAGGGCACACCAGTGACTGGCTGGTCCTGGCAAACACCGAACTTACTGCCTCGGAGAAGGGGGGCGATCCCGGCAATAAGGATCGCCCGACGACGCCCTGCTTTCAGAGGAGCCGGGTTACCAGCCCGGAGTGCAGGGGTGCTATTGAAGGCGTTGAAATTGCCTCCGACGCACCCCTGTACGTCGTCTGCGGATGGAGGGTGCATCAGCTGCAGTCTCCCTTTCCCGCTCACATGCCTCCTTCGTGGACATGACCGTCTCACAGAAAGAGGACACCGCCAGCCAGAACTTGTTACTCTCGAGCATCTTCTCCGCGATGATCGAAAGCGATGAGTCTACTCCGCTGAGAGCCGCCACAAGGTCTTGGCGTTGCGCAGCCCATTACGGGCACACCTCGAGGGTATGCTGGGCTGAGTCCACCGCGGCACCGCACTCGTGGCCTCTCCTGGCCGTTTTCGTCCGACACAAGTAATCACCGAAGCAACCATGTCCGGTAAAGACCTGCGTCAGACGGAAATGAGGGGTTTGCGTTTCCGCCTCATCCAACGCTCTAGGACCGAGTGCAGCGCTGCCGTTGTACGTTTACCGTACGGCTGCTTCACGAAGTCTCTCCCCCACTTCCGCATCAAGCGCACCTCCCCCTGCCTCTCGCCTGAACCTGGGTTCTTGCCGAGGGCCCTCCTACCGGAGACGTACGTGAACACCTAGGCGCGAACCGACGCCACGAGATCCCAAGGCGGGTCGCCGGCAAGGGCAGTCGCTGCGGCCCAGGAGACCGTACGGTATCCCCTAATCATCCTCACCGCGGATGCCCTTTGCGCTGATCGCAGTAGGTCCTTGATCCCGCGGCTTATCGGGCGATCAGCCCAAATAGGACCACCGTTAGTGGCTATCCTCCGACAGACCCCAGAGTATAGCCGCCTGCAAGCTGCGTTGGGTCCTCCGAGGTTCGGAAGGGATTTCCCCAGCGCACCTGCCGTCCTCACGACCTTCGGCCCCAGTTTGACAAAGCCTTAAACCTAGTTTAATATTAACCACACTATTTACGTTATACTTAAGTTTTGTTTGATATATTAATCTTTGTAACTGGTTAGTGGTCAAAATTGTAATCATTTTAGTATGAATTAACGTCACTAAATTGAGCCTTATCTTCTCACAAAGGAAATCTTCGACGGAATTCAATAATCGTTGGTCGGAATCTATTTGGGTTGTGAACCTTATAAGACAAACCATATCAATACATATCGGACAGATTGATTCGAAAGGATATTGTTTGTACAACATACGAAATATATATACATATATATATATATAGTGTATATTCCAACTGCAACTACTTAAGTAAATTCTAAAAATTTTAGGAATACTCAGTGAAAAATATATTCTTATTTTCCCCATATTACATTAAGTTAAATCGACGCTAAGTCAAGCGCTTAACGCTGAAGAGAAATTTATATGATAGTTTAAATATTGAGTTATTCTGATATTAAATGCTGAAATGCAGAGGTGAGTTTTAAATAATGTATTATATAATATGTTCTTGTATAGCTTTAAATTAGTCATAACAACATCTCGTTTCATTCGTCACATCTATAATTTTACTAAAAAGGAATATAATTTACTGAAATTATAAATATTTTATTGTTTTTTTTTAATACGAGAAGTATTCGATTATTATATTTACTATTATTTTTATGCATTAACGTATATTTCAATACATTGACTTTAAAATCTTAAATATTTCTGTACAATAAGTATGCTTAAATTTTACATATCAAAATGCTGTCACTTAAACTAGATGAACTGAATAAATTGATATTATGCAACGAGATATAACGATGTTCACTCTAAATATACAGTATTGAAATATATATATATATATATATATAACATAATGCTAATATATACTTAAATATATGGAACCTTAACGATTGTATGATTATTGTATTGTTCTTAACTTTGTATGTAATTAGTTCATAACTGTATATACTCATATAACACTAGATTTTACCCCGACTTTGTTCCTGATATTAACTTAGTTATTTATGTTAATGAAATTGAACTTAAAGGCGAATGGGAGAAAGAATAAAATGACATAGGATAAGTCAAAAGTAATCGTGATGTGTATGACTGTAGAAAATGTTATCTGTTATGATTCAATGATATATGAACATATGCTAGACATTTGTCTGCTTACTCTAAGTGACATACGAAGCGTTTTTCGTTTTCCATTCAACGATCTACGTTAATAATAAATTGCGAAGATTTATGACCGAAAGACTGTCCACTCTCAGTATCCAGTGTGGCTGGGAAAACTTAGACTAAGACTAATTTATACTGAAAAGAAAAGGAAAGGCTTCCTATATTCTATCCGTAGAGGATTGAAAAGTTGGGGTTAGTTGGTACTGAAGTAAGAGATTCTTTGTTCCAATCCACTACAAATTTTGCATTCATAAAGACAAACAATTGAAGACCTGTTTCGTATTTATTCAAAATAGTATTCTAATTGATATAGAAAGGGATGGGACGTTATTTGGGAACGATTTGCTTCGAAGCATAAATACTCCTTAGTTATAGTACATGATTAGTTTTTCGGATTTTTATACTATGATTTTAAGAATTGTGTTCCTGTCAAATGGAAATCTTCAAAAGTTATTCTTGATAGAATATTGATTTGTTATTCTAGAGAACAGTTTGTTTTCATTTCTAGAAATCCTCTGATAAATCAAATTACCCCTTCGAGTTCAAGAGAGTGCAGTTCCCGTGAAAGTGCGCTTCAAAATGACCGTAGATAAATGTCGAGGTCAAGCTCTTAAGGTAGCGGAGGTAGACTTGACTCAAAGCTTTCTCGGCCAAGGCCTATTGATAGCCAAACAAAAATATATTTTTTTGTCTATGCTAATTAAATCTTAAATATTCGTAAAGCTTTAAATGTGTGTCTTTGTTGAAATAATTTGATATGATAACAAATAATATTGTACACAAATATATGACACTATAAAAGAAGACGAGGTCTTTGATGTGTGGCTTGTGCATTGAAGAAGGAATAAAAGAAAGGACACAATAAGTTGACGTTACGCTGACTAAGTTTTGATTAGGTTGAAATAGGAAAGTTAAATTATAGCTACGTTTTATAACTACCGTCAGTTTTGAAATATCTTATATAAGATAAAGCGTATAAACTCTATTATTCGTGTACAAATGACATTTAAGATCATCCCTTTTTTTTACCCTGCAACCTTTTGGAGCTCGGTGTTATTTGTAATGCTTTCTGATATTTTATAAAAAATTTAACTTGTTAGTATTCAAATGTATAAAATATCCACTGAATTAGTTTGTTCTACTTACGCTGTTAATTAATTTACGTTTAGGAATTATTTAATATTATAATTTTGTTTAAACTCTTAAGAAAATTGTTTGATTATGAAGTATAAAAAAGTTATTATAGCAGATGTTTAGGGGATTCTTTTTTTCAAGAAAATTTAAACAAAACAAGATAAGTTTTTTTTATTTCTGGAAAATTTTAATTAAACAAGATATGTTGTTTTACGTACTCTTGTAAATTCTTTTATTGCAATGAATCATAGAGGTTTTGGCTTCATTTTGATATAAATACATCGTTCTAAATTTATCAATTTTCACAGCTAACGTGGAGAGTTATCGGAAACAAATCTGTTTAAATGATATCTTACTACAAAGTACTCATTTCTCGATATAATAATAAAATTATTTCAGATCAATCGTGCAATTAATTTATAATTCTGTATTAAGTTTTCAAAAACTTATATTGCGCTTTAAAATAAAGTTATAATAAAATAATGATATTGATTTTAATAGTGAAATAATCAACAAATGAGACGTGATGAAAAAATTCATCTCGTCTGCCCGTGATCACGGTCGCTGCAAAGTGATCGAAACGTCGGGATAATGTTGTTTTAAAAATATTAAAGCAACGCGGAGTAAATCCGAAAATATTAGTTTTATTTATATTGAACAAAACTAAGGTTTAGATGTTGCGTGTTTTGTGCGTGTTTCATTTCCTATACCTTACATCAACCTTTTAGTTTACCAATAATGTTAAACGTTAGGTAAATAGAATCTATTTATTTAACATAGAAATATAGTTTGTAATTTACTAAGTTCATAATAATTTTTTTGTTGTAACTATAAAAGGAGTATGAATACTTTAATATAAATACAGAGAGAATCTTAAACGAGACAATTAGCGAGGTGTGGGTCAATATATGTTGTATGATGTAACCGAATTGATATGATTTAAGCTCGTAATAGTTCTCGAGGTATTTTTAATTTGATCAATAGATGATGTCACAGCTTCTAATATGAATTGAATTTGAAATAAACATATACATCTAATATCGCTCTATTTACATTACAAATTGTTTCTTTTTATGTGTGATCTTATCACGTAATCTGAATTAATTGGAAGGTTTTTTTCTGTTTATCTAAATATAACAACACGTAGGTAACTTAGTAAAATGAATTCATTGTTGGTAATCGGTAGTAAATTTGTTAATTTCAAACGGATTGTACAATCTTTGTTCATTATATACTTAGGTGATCCCATACTATGGTTACTTTTTTTTGGTTAACAAAACGCATCCTGGCCTGAGCTATCGGGATACCGTTTTAAAGGTCATGGAAAGGTATTGTGAGATTGGCTTTGAATGGAAAAAATCTTCATTAAAGCTGTAAATTTTACGTAAGGACGACCTTTGAATGTGCTGCTGATTTGGAGAAGAGATATCAACTTTTTTTTCGTTATTTTATTAGTTTGATAGTTAAAACTATTCAAATGTTATGATTTGTTACACGAAAAATGTGTTTTATACGTAACTTATACTGAAGTGCCATCTATTGAAATTTTCTTTCAAATCCCTTGTTTTCAAGTTTGAACTCAGTTTCAAAAGATGGCGCTGAGAAAACTAAGTTGAAAAGGCTTAGAAACGTCTTTTCCAAATGTTGTGCATAGTCTTACAAATGCCTAATAGATGGCGCTATTATAGATTAATCTAAAATGACAAGCATGATGATGTATTAGACTTTAGAGTAACTAGCAATGCAGTGATTTTGGTTAACCATATTTTTGTAGTGATCAATAAAATTACAAGGATCAATAATCAAAACAAAAATGGAACAGATTCATTATTAAATTTCTTTTATCCAAGAATATTAAATATAAAAACAGTTACTTTCATATATTTTACTTTGACACTTGTTGTACATATGCATAATTAAAAAAGACTATAGCCAAATCTAATTAAGAGCATTGCTTAGAATTGATACTAACCAAAAGGTTAGAATATAACTTTTTTTTATTAATTGAAATTTACTATAACATTTTAAAAAGACAATTGACTACCAAGAGGAAATAAAATCAGCTAATCAACGACGTCTTTGATTTGCTGTAACAGAGAATTTAATAACTTAAAATTAAGAATTACAATTTACACAGGTACTCATAACTCATTACTCACTATATGATATTCAGTAAGTAAAAATCATACGCCTCTTCCAAATGTTTCCGACATCTACATATTAGTTCCTATCTATAGATAGCTACACGTACCTCAATAGATCTCACACATACAACGTTTTGTGATTTTACTATTGAAACGGCGTTACGAGGTATACCTTGGAATTCATACATAGGGTATACCGTACAGATGTGTGTTCCGTATATTTAGTTTAGTGTGCTGTCAGAGCTGGCAAAATCATACATGTCATACGCATATATTCCTCTCGTATTTCAAGATCATATCTATCTAGTCCTTCTCACTTCGTTTCCCCTGTTCAAGGTTGTTGCAAAGTAACCGAAGTTACGGGAGCACGTAGTTCAAAATAATAAATAAAACACGATAGTAAATCCGAAAATATTGGTTTCATTTAAATGAATACTCGCTAAAGTCAATATGAATAATATTTTTCGCTTTGAAAATGAAGAAACAAAATTTATTACTCATCTTAAATTCGTATGATAACTCATACGTTAATATTAAATCTGCAGACCGCCTAGTACTTTTTTAATTGCAAGTGGTTTTAAGCAATAGTTAAACTAACCTTTGGTCAGCCGTCGTCTTGGTGAATTGGCTGGCGTGCTTTGCTCTGAACTGTGATCTGCATATTCTGCGCCACTATTGTCATGTCCTGGTGCCAGAGATAATATTGTTCCGGCTGGACATCTTTCTCTGCTTCTGCTACGTTGCCAGCGACTCTGATAAAGAAAACGTGTTCTTTATTCGCTAACTAATATAAAAGCTCACTAATTATTAACTAGCAATTGACACTTATTTTGATTGGTATTTTGTAAGGCTGTATTGTTTTTATATGTCAATTAATATTTAAAAATGAATTGCGCTAATAAACGTGATAGTTGTCAAAGATTTTTTTTCATTGGTACGTGTTATTTGCCGGTACTTTTCTTGAAATAATCGCAGTGAAATCGGGTCATTTAATTTTTTATTGACAACTCACACTTATCTTACGTGCAGAGGTTTTCTAAGTATTTGGTATGCGCTTTATGCAAAGAGAAAATCAGTGAGACTCATAAATTGAAATTGAGATAAATTAGTATTAAAGAGACGACATTTGTTTATAATTTTTCAAATTGATAATAATATGATATGAGTGAAATGTCATGTTTTAATTACACAATTTACTAGTAAATTTTGTTTTCAAATACAAATTGTCAATCACCTATCAAAATTTATGTGTGAAGTTCAAATGCTTGCGACATATATTTTTATGTCAAATAAATATTATAATATACATGATGTAAAGAAAAATATTTTTTATTTTTATCTCAAAATCACTTCGCACCATTTACTTGTTATATCCCAAAATGGTGGCCATAATACCATTTGTTAAGTACCTCGGTGGGTTCAGGTAAAGATGTTATCATTCCTTTTAATGTTGGAAATGGTTTCTCACCCGAGAGATTCAAACGGTATTTCCCATAAAAGCGGGAAAAAATAAATTTAATAAAACGAACAAAATTTCGTAACCAAAAACTGTTGTACATTATCATATTATTCTTCATATTTTATTTTTACATACACCAAGCAGCTTCATTAAAATTATGTTATTTGATATTGGTATATATATATATATATGTATGAAAGTATGCATAGTGTTACAAGTGGCGCCATCTGTGCCGTACTAAGTATAATATACAACAATCCTTAGAATGATTTTTATGACTGATTTTGTAATCAACTTGTATTTGATAACTATGACTGGCTTTAGCCATTTTGTAGGATGCTACTGGAAGTGACGCTGACCATTGAAAATGTAGACAGATACTACCTCTATATAATAATTAATGTTTGATGCTTCCACCATAGCTTCTTATACACACATAGGACTTATTTTATTTCTTTATGTTGCAAATAACTTATTAATTATTTCTAGTAATATTTAAAGTTGAATTTAATTTTATCTAGATTTTTTTTATTCCCTAATATGAAATTCGAAAGAAATATTCAAAGGTTTTTAATGTTTTGTTTCAAATTTTTGGACTATTTGGTTCAAAACTAAATTACATGTTTCATTACAAATATGTACTTAATAATTATATGTATAAGCATAACCAAACAAAATATAAGACCTTTTTTGTCTTATATTTTCTATAAAGAAAATTGGTCTTCTTTCTTGGTCCTATGTCCCCTAGATGGGGCAGAGGGCATCCACAGTACGTCGCCATCTCGTTCGAAAGAAAATTGATACTGGTTGTAAATTTTTTCACTGTTACGTTTACAGCAATATAATGTTTATAATAAATGAAAAAAAAAATCAACTGTATTGAATCGTTTTGATTTATATTCAAGTTATTTCTTTAGGTTATGAGGTAAATGTATTTAAAATAACGCATTACATTCAATACTGTTTAAGTACTTCTGAGTACCTTCGCGCTTATTTATAGAAATAGCTAAGGTGTTAAATGTCAGCATAATCGATATATTCAATTTCAAGCTAATAATTTAGTACAAATGTCCTTCCTTATAAATATTATGTCATGAATAAAATATAAGCAATAAAATATATGTTGTTGAATAGATTTCGTATATAACAAAAAATAATATTTTCTTTATTGTATAACCTTGTATGTGCGTATTGTAATATTTATTTATTTGTTAACACATTACGACGCAATTTACAGTAAACGTTGATGTCGACGCTGGGCTTGGCCTATGTAGTGGACATCGAATAATTTTTTGCAGACAAGATTCACTAAATTATTACTACGCTTGTAAGTGAAGTGTAGGAGTTGTGTATGAGTATGTGTGTGTGTGTGTGTGTGTGTGTGTGTCTGTCTGTGTGTTTTTGTGGGTGACATTTTGATTTAGCTTGATGTAGTAGAAAAATGTTCAAATCTCTTTAGTCCAAACGCTCAAATTATAGGACACTTGTGGTAGAGTAAATGACATGTCATGAGATCTTTTCAATACTTTTCGTTCGATAAATATAGCAGGGTGATATGCGAATTTTAAGAAAAATTTAAAATATGTAAAAAATGCGTTGCATAGTTGCGGGAGTTTAACCTTTAACAGAACCTTTAAAAATCTGTATTTTAATATCCTCATTTACAACTAAGGTAAGATAAAAATAATATAGAGTTTTTCAAGATAAAATATTTTCTTATAAAAGTTGCTATAAAAAATTTCTCTCTGTATAACATGAATAAATAATATTTAATGTAACTTTTGTATTAAACTAATTTCATGTTAGATATAATTTATTATTCAAACGAAGAAAAGAAAAAGAAAGATAAACTGTTAAGATAAAAAGAACACGAGAATGGCTTCTTTACAAATAAAGCAGATAAGCGTGTTAGACGTTTAATATACAATTCATGTAAAGCTCAAGAGACTAATTACACGCACCTAAGTAAAGTTAAATAATATTTTTCTATAGAAAGGCTTCATGGTTTAATTTTATATATAATAAAATCAACGCCCTGTTATAACTCCCATGCAGTGTTTGTTTAAAGTAATCCTTTGAGTAAAATGTTAGCACCGTAAATTAATAATGAGATCTAAGATTCTCGCGAGTATTCATTTAAATGAAACTAGTATTATTCGGATTTACTACGCGGATTTTATTATTTAAAAACTGCTGATCACGGTTGCTGCAAAGTAACCCAAAACGTCGGGATTATGTAGTTTTTAAATAATAAAATCCGCGTAGTAAATCCGAATAATATGGGGTTTTCCAATAGGGACGCTTGAACTTTGACAGCTGATTGCGGCCATGTTGTTTGAGTGACAGCTGTCAAATGCAGTGTGTTATATTCATTCCGTCCTCCCAAACCACCATGGCAGGTTACAGTGTCGAGCAGCACGTGCAAATCATAAAATTGTTTTATGAAAATGGGTCTTCAGTTCGAGCAACGTTCCGCGCACTTCGCCCGTTTTACGGTCGCGATGATCGTCCTGCCGAGTCGACT
This sequence comes from Danaus plexippus, assembly GCF_018135715.1. NCBI lineage: Eukaryota > Metazoa > Arthropoda > Insecta > Lepidoptera > Nymphalidae > Danaus > Danaus plexippus. Next base: position 1,699,807 of record NW_026869856.1, read on the forward strand.
ATCCGTCGATTGGTGGACAAATTCGAGTCAACCGGGTCAGTTAACAATCAGCCGGTTCCCGTGCGTCAACGTAACGCGAGATCTGCCGAGAATATCGCCGCTGTGCGCGACAGTGTCCTCGAAAACCCGCGGCAGTCAATTCCGCGTCGCGCACAGGAACTCGGCCTTTCGCAGACGACAACTTGGCGAATTTTGCGTTGTGACTTGAGCCTGCACCCGTACAAGATCCAGCTGACCCAAGAGCTCAAGGTTAATGACCATAGACAGCGCCGTGTGTTCGCTGACTGGGCATTAGAGCAGTTGGAAGTTGACGCCGATTTTGGCAAAAAAATCATCTTCAGCGACGAGGCGCATTTTTGGATGAATGGCTATGTCAACAAGCAAAATTGCCGTATTTGGGACGAGACCAATCCACACGAGGTTCACCAAGTGGCAATGCACCCGCAGAAAGTGACTGTTTGGTGCGGATTTTGGGCCGGAGGCGTGATTGGTCCGTATTTTTTCGAAAACGATAATGGTGTGGCCGTCACCGTCAATGGTGAGCGATACCGGTCGATGATAACCAACTTCTTTTGGCCTGAAATCGAGAATATGGATCTGGACAACATGTGGTTTCAACAGGACGGCGCTACGTGCCACACAGCACACGCTACGATGGAAGTTCTGCACGAGCAATTTCTGGACATGGTCATCTCGCGCGGAGGCGACGTGAACTGGCCACCGAGATCGTGCGATTTGACCCCGCTGGACTCTTTCTTGTGGGGTTTTCTTAAGTCGCAGGTCTATGCCAACAAGCCGCAAACCACCGATGCCCTCAAAGTCAACATACGCCACGCCATCGATCAAATACAGCCCGATTTGTGCGCCAGAGTCATCGAAAATTGGACCTTTCGTGTGCGCGCCACCAACCGAAGCCGTGGCGGTCATTTGAATGATGTCATATTCCATACATAATGGGGTCGATAGACCTTCCAAATAAAAAAAAAAAATTCGCAAATATCTTTCCTACATGTATTTTTTTTTTTGCATTTCAAAGATCAAGCGCCCTTAATGGAAAACCCTATACTAGTTTCATTTAACCGTAAATTAATGTATGATAGAGCATACTCATTATGAATATATTATGGTACAATATCAAGAGTAAATTTATATATATATTATATCAAATTATATTTATTTCCTATACACAATAAGTACGTTATATGAAATTGAAAAATCAATTGTCGTTTAATGATTATACTGGTGGTGGGGCACGTAATAAAGCAAATATATGCAAAAAATGCTTTCCATAATTTTGAAAAACAGCTGATATTTTTTCATTGATGGACCGATATTAACCAAACATAGCCAAGAACCAGCTATGAGGCACTGGCTTGAAAATGAAAATGCTTTGAAATCGGTCGATTCATTTCTAGAGCTACGATGCTACAAACACACACACACATACATCGATGTCAACCCTACAACAGCCCTTTTTTGCGTCGGAAATTAAAAATAGATATAATCGATTTATATGTAAGCGATTTAATGTATTCAAATAAATATTTTTCCTTTATATTATTTATTTATAGCTTGACGTTAAAGTTTATTTTAGCTTATTGATGACAGTAAGTGCAAATTAGGCCTATAACACCTTGAAACGTTTATAGATGTGAATAACTTTACATATTTTACTTTCAAATGATGATAAGTGTGAATGGAGCCTTATTTCAATTTACCTTCAAATTGTTAAAGAAGTGCTGTGTTCTATGTACGACTGAGAGCGGAGTATGATGATGAGCAGACCTCGCTCGCGGTGGAACTGCCTGTACTGGTGACGAACATGATAGCTCGGAAGCTGACTTTGATAAGCGACCGCTGAGGGCTTCGGACCGCTCTGAAACATTAATAAAAAACGTTAAAGAAATATGGCGTCTTCGTTTAGATATGAGGGTATAAATATATAGAATGATTCAGGTCACGATAGCTTAGTCGGAAAAGCAACTGAAACGAGATAATCCGCAGATCGCAGGTTCGAAATCTTCTCAAAATGATGAATTTTTCATTGTATATAAAGTGATTTAAATTTTAATATATCAGTAATATATATATTGTCTCATCCGTAACATTATTGTATTTCTTTACAAGTAAAAGTTTGTTATAAGGATACGATTAAGACATTCTCCGTTTCAAATATCGAGTAGGAAAATAATTGAAAAATAAAATAAATTTTAATAAATAATACCTGGCTTTAATAAACAATATTGTAATATGTTCGTTAGGGTCATAACGATTTGTTTTGTAATAGTTTAAGTTTCAAATATTTGTGTTTTTCTTTATTTATGTTTAGAATTTAAAATAAATAAAATTCCGCACTGAAATGCACTTATTGTTTAAAGATACTATTATAGTGACGGTAACTAAACAAAAACTTTGGTGCTAATTTTCAAAATATATACATTTATACTACGCGTATTTAATTATTTTAAAGAACTACCTACTTCCGACGTTTCGGTTACTTAGCAGTAACCGTGATCGCGACAAATACGTGTAGTATGATCTGAAAAATATTAGTTTTATATACATCTATGATTATTTAGACCAAAAGTTATTTTTGCTTAAAGAATATTGAGAAAAACTTTTATCATGTATAAAAAGGAATTCAGAGGAACTCGAAGTTTTTAAGAAATTTTCCAAGAATAAATTCTTCATATTATCTTTGAACAGTGAGGGAAAGTTTCTTGCCTTTTACTGTTATTCTTATTCTGTTTATAAAATTACTCTGAGAGTATGCGTCTGTTGAACAAATTTATAATAAAAACTATATTACAATACACACACATAAATAACTATATTAACATAAATATTTTTCTATCATAAAACATATGAAATAAATATTACACCATACTAATCTTGACTCAATCAATTATAACTCTCGCAGTTCGTAATATTATAAGAAAATTTGAAAATATACATAGCCATAACAAACGTTGCATATTACGATTTATACGAATTTCCCATCTGGCTTTCCGAGCTATAAATATAAAATATTGTTAAATATTTAAAACGGTATCTTCAAATAAATATTAAAACAACCCTCAGCATGTCATTGCTATGAGTTTTATTCAAATCATATTACTATTTAGAACCAGTATTTGAGAGGAAAGCATATTTTGTATCACGAATACTAAACTCATACATTAGTTATAATATATAGCATTCGCGCTATAATGATCACCGGCGACGATACGCAGTGGGATGGGAAAGGGCAGGATTGACAAGACGCACATGAGATATTTAAGGACATTTAAATCTCGAGATAGCAAATTTTGTAAACCTTAATTAATATAAAGGGTTCGCTGTCATATTATATATAAATTTTTCAGACTTAAAAAAAATTTATAACATTTAATAGCGTAAAAATATAAGTTGGATCTCAATGAGTAAATAAAATATAATTTTGTTATGGGTATATCACAAAATTTAATCCGTATGTATCCTCAGAATCTGAGTGATTTCCCAGGTTTATTATCCCTCATCTTCGTTATTATATAAACTCATATCTTTTCCTCGATAAGGTTTTTCAATTTCTATGCCCTGAAGCCACTTTTATTACATAAATAGTATATTTTCTTTTTTATAAGGTTTTGAATTAGTTTCTTTTGCTGTAAATTCAATATTTCGTTTGTATTACTAGTTATTTATCTCAAGTGTATCTTTATTTTTGTAATTATTATTGTGTATGTTTCTTATTGTTATTTTTATCGTTTGAAAAAGATGTGTGTTTTAAATGATATTTTTCATCTGTCGCGATATTGGCGGATCCATCACAGTATGTTATATCGTGTGTTAAAGATAAGATGGTGTAATCGTAACACTGATTAAAGGCAGAATGAGTTAGATTGACCCGCGTTTTTCTTTCCCGCCAAGTCACTCTCACACAACACTAAAACTAGCACATGTGGCAAAATGTACTAGCCCATAGTAGCAGTTTAGACGAGTAGAGAAGTTAAAATATTTGTCATGAAATGGAATTTGGGTGTGACAGTTGTTTGGTCCTATCTAAAGGCTATATTCCTTCCTATAAAATAAGAAACATCGATGTTTAAGTACTAATATAAAGGTTCTGTAGGTCTTGAGCCTGACAGGAACTATCTTATCTTATATAGCGTGTCCAAAGTCTGGTTTCTTAATTAGGGTTATACAATTATCTTGTTTGCTTTGAGGCCGTTGTTACTGTAATGGACGTTGCTTAAAGAGGGATGGTCAAGAAAATTGTTCTCTCTTGAGACGAGAAATTTGCTTATGAAATTGTGGGTTACTAGAAATATTTATTATGTAAGGAAATATATACGCCAGTTATTCACGCTATTCATAGAAGCTTAGAATATCGTCCAAAGAATTTTGATTCAAAAGATTTCTTTGAACTTTAACGATTTGAAATGTTTGAAATTGAACCCGGTTTTAGTCAAGATTTTTATTGATAGAAAATATGTAAATAATTTTTATCAATGAATATATTTTTTAAGTTTTTTGGGATATTTTCGTTCTACATCATTTATTATATTTTTACAGTGTTATTTTGGTAACGATTCTACATTTATAGAATTGATTTAGTTCTGAATGCCTCTTGAAGTCTTTTCTATTTCCAAAAATGGTGGTCATATTTTTATATATTTTAATAATAATCTACAGTGGATCGAGTCATAGAATACTAATAATTGAAAATTAATAGGTTGATGGGAATTTACAATCGAGTAAGAACTTTTTAGTTTAATTGCATGTTACGGAAAGAACATAATTTACACTGTATGTGTCACAGAATATAAATTACAGAACGTCACTACCAATGTCATGCTTATGAATTTGAATCATTAATATATAATCTGTCTATACTAACAATAGCGAAATTAAATAACCGTTCTAAAGATTTTTACTCTATGTTTACTACATATTTATTTATATAAGGAAGTGGTTTAATTACATGTATATTTGTAGAAAAGAGAAAAGGATTTTTAGGTTTATATTATTAGCTTCATTTTTATATTAAATTATCGAATAAGGAATTGCCAAGGTTTTGTTGTTATTTTTGAATTGGGAGTTATTATATTGATATTAAGTTATGGTTAATTTGAATAACAGTAAATTAAGCTATAGGCTTGTATCTATTTCTGTATCAATACATATTATAAAACAAAATCCCTTGCCACGGCTGTACGTCTGTCTGTTAGAAATAAACGGAAAAGCTACTACACCGATTATTAAACAGTTATAACCACTCGATAGTCATAAGTCGAGCCCAGCCAAAGCCAAGCCGACGCCCGAGCAAGGCGGAAGTGGTGCCATGACAGTATGCTGCCAAAACTGTCTGCAATTAGCCAATCACCAAGTTTGACCAATCAGCAACCTTCAGTGACGTCACGTCCGTTACATTTTTATTTCATTGTAATTGAGGATATAAATACCCTATGAGGGTTCTGCGTGGGAATCTCGGGGCGGCAGCTCAAGAGATATCCATTATAGTGTTCGTGATATAAAGTGTGGTAACTAAAAGTAGGAACAGTGGATAAACGTCTGATTATATACCAACGCGTGAATAATTTATTGTCCTCCCGTTTCACTCAGAAGTGGGATATGAAGCGCAGTTGTCCTAACGAAGCTGGATGTAGTGTCCGCCCTCCAGGATGGAGCAAAAATCAATCAAAAACCTCAATAGTGACGAGGAAGAAGATAATTCACTTCCACCCGCTAGAAAAATATTGAAGTCTTTGTTAGAAAATGAAGTCGAAAGGGCAATTTACGAGCTCAATGACGACACTTTCGCTCAACCATGTCAAGAGTCATCATGCGGCATCCTTTATCCCTGAGTTTGATCCCGATGGTGAAGATTGCACCGTATCTTCATTGTTAAAGAAAATGTATCAATTGGGAAACATATGTCCATGGTTGGAATAATAAAATTAGAGCTTTTTACCTGCAAGATAAATTACGCGGTCAAGCACGTAAATGGTACAACAGACTTGAAAACTACGATTACTACTGGGGCGAATGGAAGCAGATGCTGGTACGAGCTTTTCCAAAGCATCGCGACTTAAGTCTACTGTTAAACGAAATGATGCAAACAAAGAAGCTGCCAAACGAGACAATGACCAATTATTATCAAGACAAAATTGCCATGTACTTCTGTTGCCATTTATCTGATAGTTCTAGTGTATCGTGCATCATCAGGGGTTTACCCGTATATCTACAACCGAGCGTATCTACGCTCGAGCGTTTCAATGCCAACGTCCCGATGAGCTGTATGACTCTTTCCTCTGCGCTGTCGATGATTATTGGTCTCCCGCGCTTGAACTTCGTACGCCGAATAAAGACACTAAACAATCATTGAACTCGGATAAAAAAGTCAACCCTGAAATTGACCCTTGTCCCCCGTTGTAAAAAGACTGGTCACATGTTGCGCAACTGTACATTACCGGATCAACGTGTTTGTTTCAAATGTGGTCAACAAGGACACATCGCCACTCGCTGCTTCGGCACTTCGGCTACCATTTCCAGACGTTCTATGGGATCAAATGACAGCGTTAAAGGGGTTAAAATGGTGCAAAACTACAATGAAGCCTACAAAAAGGTAGCAAAGGTGAATGGGATTTATGTTAAGTCTTACATGGACACCGGAAGCCAGGTCAATGTTATAAATGATCAGATGGTAAGTCTCTTGTCGCTTGATGTTACACCTAGTACTAGTAGTTACAAGTACCCTGCTCAAAAGCTTTTCAGGTGATTTTTTGACTAGCCGTGGAGAAGTTGATTTTGAACTAGAAATCGACAATATTCATATACAATGCACTGCACATGTGACAGCGGCCAACATGCAAGACATAATCTACTGATTGGCCAAACCGTTATCAATGCTGATCGTGTATCGTTAGGGATGGACTAATGGGAGGGCCACATTGACACGAAAAACAGATGCTTCGCCGAAATTCGATGTCGTCGAAGATAATAATAAATTTATGGTTATTGCATTAAACAAGGAATCTTCACCACCTGGTGCCTTCATTATTAAGGTTAGTGTGGTCGGAAATGGAGACGTAAATGAAGTTTGCACAACACCACGTCACTACGAGCTCCATGATATCTCCTATTCTCTACCGACAACGTTAATGTGAGGTGGAGAGGGTTACATGAAAGTGGTAAACAGTGGAACAGGGGATGTTATCTAAGAAGCTGGCCAAGTTCTAGCACGTGCCGACAGCTGTTACGAAGTAGCCGATCAGCCAAGTCGGGTAAGCCAAGCCAATCCATAAACAAATTTAGTTAAATTTACGCCAAATACCCTACTTGGCCAAACCTTGGCCCTACTTGGCCAAAAGCTTTCCTGAATCAAAAGCAACAGCCTTTATTTTGAATACAAACCATTTTCCTAGTTTAATCATAGGAGGGGTACCTACAATAGAAATAAGTATTGGAAAGTTAAATGAAGTCGAACTTTTGCGGTAAATACTAGAGATCTCGGTTACACAAAGCTGTTAAAAATGAAAATAAAACTTACGACGCCACAGCCAATATATCGTCAACCTTATAAGTTATCGCATGCAGAGCAAAATATTGTTAATTCTAAGGTCCGTGACCTACTAGATGCCTCTATAATTAAAGAATCAGAATCGAGTTATGCTTCTCGGGTATTTTGGTAAGGAGAAAGAACAGCGACAGTCGTTTATGTGTCGACTATCGTGCCCTATATTATTATATCACAGTAAAAGATAGGTATCCTCTCCCTAATATAGAAGAACCGGTTTTATCTAAATGAGCCGGTAAAAAGTATTTTACAATTTTAGATATAGCACAAAGTTACTATCAATTATTATTAGCTCCCGAAGATGCCCATAAGACAGCTTTTATTACTTCTCAGGGTCATTACGAATATTTACGTGTTCCTTTTGGATTGGCGAATGCACCCTCGGTTTTTATGCGTCTAGTAAGTAAAATAGTCGATTCCATCCGCTATATGCCAGATGGCAGTTCATCGAATGATATTTTAGCATTCTTAGATGATTTATTTCTACCCTCAATTGATATAAACAGTGGCATAAAAATGTTAGAATCAGGATTGCGAAAGTTTGAACCCAAAAAGTTTAAATTAAATATGTAAAAATGTTCATTTCTTCAAGATAAAGTCATTTATTTAGGACATAAAATTTCTTCTAAAGGTGTACAACCCTCAGATTCAAAATTATTTGGTGTTTCAAAGTTCCCTATGCCTAAAAGTGTTCACGAAGTACGCCAATTTATTGGGCTCTGTAGTTACTTCCGAAAATTTATAAACAAATTTGCAATTATAACTCGTCCTCTAACAGAAGTAGCTAGAGAAAATGTGTCCTGGGTATGGGGCAATGAACTAGACAGTTTTAAGGAGTTAAAAAAAGTGTTTGTGCTCTAAACCAGTTGTAGCATTATATAATCCGACACTACATACGGAAATACATACCGATGCATGCAAGTTAGGAGTCGCGGGTATTTTGCTACAGCTGCAATCGGATAATACCTTACAACCAGTTATGTATTTCAGTCAACTAACTACTAAAAAGGAAAGCATTTATCATAGCTATGAGCTTGAAACATTAGCGGTGGTTGAATCGTTGCGGAAATTTCGCGTGTATGTAATAGGCGAACATGTGAAAATAGCAACGGATTGTACGGCTGTTCGTGCCACTCTTACAAAACGGGATATCGTTCCGTGAATTGCTAGGTGGTGGTTATCGATACAAGAGTAAGATATTAGAGTTGAATATAGACCCGCCGAACGCATGAGACATGTCGATGCTTTAAGCAGGAATCCTATTGACACAGTCAATGTTCATCGTCTCGAAATTACCGACGGGTTTTATACGATTCAATATGAGAACGACAAATTAAGAAATATCATGGATCAGTTAATAAGCGGATCGGCTCAGCTTGAGATACTCATTAATTATGAGTTGTTAGAAAATAGATTATACCGTAAGACACTAAATGGCAATCGGCTAGTTGTTCCCGGACTTGCCAATTGGAAAATTGTCCAAATGCACCATGATGACATCGGTCACGTAGGATTAAAACGCTGTACTGATCTAATAAAACATGAGTTTTGGTTTCCTAAAATGACCCGGTTCATCAAAAAGTTTACACTGTGCTTATGGGAAGGGGATATATGGCAGGAAGGAAGAAACCGTTTAGGATGACACATGTTTAACATTTAGGTCCATTTTGTAAGACTAAGAAAGGTTATGTGTATATGTTAGTGGTAACCGACGCATTTTCTAAATTTGTTTCAGCAGAACCTACTAGAACTATTAATTCAAAACAATTAGAATGTTCAAAAGGATATTCTCACTCTTTGGGCATCCAGATAGGTTAGTAGCGGATCACGGCAAAGCATTTACAAGCAGGTATTTCAAAAAGTATGCTTTTGAAAAGCAATTCAAACATACTCTTAATGCAATTGCTTGCCCGCGTGCTAACGGGCAGGTCGAACGCACTAATAGGACTATCCTCGATGCATTACGTGCTACCGACCCTAGTGAAGCTGCTAATAACTGGTCTCATTGTCTGCCTGATATCATTTGGGGTATAAATAATACCATAAATGATACCACGGGTATTTAGCCTTAAGACTTAATGTTCGCGCGTAGTTCTAGGTCTGGATGTGATGTAACAATACCAGGTCGTATACCTGAACCTATTCAGTCAAGGCGTGAAAACGCTAACAAACGTATTAAAAAGGCCAGTAATAAGATGAAACGTAATTTTGATAAACGACGTAAACCATGTCATATTTCCAAAAGAGGAGACCTAGTTTTATGGAAGAAAGGCCCTACAAGTAGTGCTGCTAAGGTTAATACTAAACTAGATGACGTATATTCTGGACCTTATATTATCTTCAAGTGTATTGGTAATTACAGATACAGATTTAGAAACATTAAGGGTCTAAGAGGTTATAAAAACTTTACGGGTCTAGTCTCTGGCGATACTTTGCGACCTTATCGTAGCATAGCTCCTGTATCTGCCAGTGCCAGCAGTTCCGATGAGCAATTGGAGACGGAAGACCTTATTGATCTTCTGGAAAGAAAGTCCGCGGTGGCATATGTCTATACCTTAAGTATAACATATCCATTTTACAACTTTTCAAAATTCCCAAAGCGTTTCTTGGTAAGCTATTTACATAATTATCCAAATAATTTTATTTTCAAGCCTACACCAGTATCTGTAAATTAGTTTTTAAATCATTTAAATCGGACGTACAATTTGAAAGTTATCATAATATAAGTTTAATAATTCTCAAAATTAAGTAGGCTATTTTATATTTTTTGTAAAGAGCCCGTGCGATGCCGGGGCTGGTACTAAGTTAAGAATAAAATAAAAAACTTAAACAGAAATATGCTTCTATATATATGTATATATATTATATTCTATATATTATATCTTTAAGATATAACAAAACCGATAAGTCTTTGTTTAAAAACCAGTTGCTGCGTCCAATTTTAATTGGATTTTCATTCAGCGCTATAATGTAATTACTTCTCCATCCTAATTAGGGACATTTTGAAATTTTCGAACGAGAAAATAATGTGAAATAAGCGAATACTTTGGCTTTAGGAAATTAAATGATTTTGTACAAGGCAGAATTTGCATGAAACATTATCTCCGGGTAACTGATACTACATATGTAACAAATTATTACAAAATAGAGCCATATTTATATTGTTTTTGTAATAAAATATTATTTATCGACTTATAAAATGCTTATGTATATAATAATATATATGAAGTGACATTTGGTTTACCACAAGTTCGCATCGCTTCACTGCGAAGTGAGCGTTTTTGTTGTCAACAATTTACGTTGATAGTATTAAACGCGAACATTTATGAACGAAAACTGGAAACTTTTCGTATTTAGTTTGATGATGCAAATAGTGTAACGATATTTTAAGTGATTACTTATAAATTCTTTATAATTAAAAACTATGTAAATATATAAAAGTGTTCAGTATAGGACAAAATGCAAATAGCTCTCAGTTAAACACAAATCAATATTATTTAATTAAAATTTCATGCATTGTTTTCTATGTTAGGTGTATGAATAGTTTATAATTTTTATTTCCTTATTAAGTAACATGAGTATACTCGGATTGTATTTCCTCTAAAATGTGTCATGAAAATTATTTATAAAAAATTACAGCAACAAATATATGAAGATCCTCACGCTGTAGTGGTTCCAAAGATTATATATTGCGTGTGCGTGTGTGTGTGTGCGTGCGTGTGTGTGTATACATGAAAGGTATATTGACAAGGCTTCCATATCTTTCTTTAGTTCAGATACTTGACTTAAATTATAATTTTAAGTGAAGAGCCTTATCTTTTATCAACACGTTAATCTACTGGAAAATTGCTATTCACGTATACATAATTTTTTGTCTTTTTTTGTGCATATTAAAGGTTGCAGAAATTTCTTATTACAAAATACCTATTGTGGAGAAAAAACTCGATATGAATCAAGGCATAAAGATATCCAAACAAATATTTTTTACCATTTTAAATACTAAAGCCAAAAAAGAAATAGCGAATGGTTCATAATCATGTCATAATATCTGGCAACAGAAATAAAATACGTTTGAATGGAATATGCTCTGTGAAACGCGACTCGTTACAAAGAATCTCAAAGAACATTTCCGTAGCTTAGTTTATAAGAGATTAATATATCGTAAAAACGAACGGAAAATAAATTAAAATAGTACTTTACGGATATCAATATATGTTTAGCAAAAGTCACGTGAAAACACATAACGTAAATGAATTAAATAGAGTCGTAGTAGTAAGTAATGCTTGGAGGAGGCCTTGCCTTGCCTTGGGTGGTGGTGATGTGCAAAATATTACCAGACAGCATATACTAGAATAAGTTCTGGACCTTAATTTGCTTAAATGAGATTTGTAAATGTATAACATTTATGTAAGTTAAAGTTTATAAAACGCTATATTATTTTATTATTATTATATTATTTAGTAAGTAAAGTAAATAGATAATCAATATATCGATATTAAATGTCACGTTACTTGGCGAAGATAATTGTAGGCTGCAATGAAATCGAAATATAGCCACGTATTACCAGAATCGTTGAAAACAAAATTATATCGATTAATATGATGCATTGTTTCATTTTAATTGTACATTTGTATTGGGTTTTGTTATAAATAAAAAAAATCCTTATAGTTTTCTGGAACCTCCAGCCTAACTCGAGAATGAATGAACCAAATCTGAAATACTTCGTAATAAAATGTGTTAATTAATTATTATTTTGTCTCTTTTACGTCCTGTCGATATGAGTTATGACTGAGGGACGTGATCATGGCGGTCTGCTACATACCTATATTTCTCCTCTATCTCTTATATTAATATCTCCTATATTAAGAATATTATAAGTTTGAAACACACGGTTAATGAAGATCTTATCAATAAATTCATATATAACAATAGGAAAAATACTTATAATATGTAAAAAATATTCAAAACTTTATAAATCAATTCATTTAAATATGCTCACAACTATAAAAGGTGTGATACTTAATGTTTATGACGGTAGAATATTCCTCGTCCATTCTCAGTTCTTCCCCTTAAGGCTCCTCAGGAAATACAAGATCTAGTGAAGAGATTGTCTCTTAATTTAGGGAAATAATGGCATTATTAGAACGTACTTCGAAGTCAGCTCTAAAAGGTTCGTTTCAAATTTGGTTAGGTAGTGAGAGTAGCCTGGACGGTGGAGGTGAGCGTTTAACACGCGCTACATGGGGGCTCCTTAAGCCTACACCTGGGTCGCAAGTCCTAAGCACTGTTGAAGCTCCTCTCCCTGCAACGCGATGAACCCGGCACCCGAACGGTGAATCCATTGAACGCTGAGAGGTTTCGTCTCTATGATTGTAATTTCTATACCACCATATAAAAACAAATTTAAATGAAACGAATATTACTCGGATATACTACGCATGCTTTATTCGTGTAAAAAACTACACACTCCTTTCACATCCCGAATCTCGAATTCACATCTCGTCTGCCCGTGATCACGGTTGCTGAAAAATAACTGAAACGTCGTGAGTACGTAGTTTTTTACAAAAATAAAGCACGCGTAGTATATCCGAATAATATTAGTTTCATTTAAATGAATAAAACTCGCGAAAGTCTTAGATCTCATTATAAAAACAATACTGATAACTTCTAAATGGATGAAAGGATTTCGAAAAATAGCGTTTCATGTAAATTATCAGATCAATGCATTATGTATATCAAATGTTATATTATATTAATAATATGCGAGTATAAAAAGCACTTCATTATTTCACACCAAGTTGTCTTATCCTTCGGTCTTCTGGTTTTTAGTAAGTCAAGATTTATTTGTGTAACGTACAACGTTTTCAGAAAATGATAATTAAGATATGTACTTTTAAAATTTAAATATAATAGTTAAACAACAATAGGTATGTTTTTTTTAAAGGAACTGCAATGTGACCACTTACAAACAAACTCTCCAACGGATCAAAGGCTGAAACACCGATTTGTATCAAAATTAAAACTATTTTCTTTCATGAGAATACGGTATTGGAAAGAACACACCAAGGAATACAAAATAATACAATATTCTACTGTTAATTTAAGTTAGTAAAAAGTTTTAAAAAAATTTACATTGTTTATTTCTTTAAAAAATTTAGTACTTCTAAAAACCTTTACTTATTAGAGTATACTAGTATAGAGTGGACTTTATACGAGTAATAATACTATTGTTGGTATAAAGAAAAAGAAATACAAACTTCAAAAGTTGTTACTTTTTGAAAAAAAAAAATTTTTATTTCTATCCGAGTTATTTGTTTTATGTACTAAATATTATTAATTTTTGTCACTCGGAAACTAAACTTAGCGATCTTCACTACTCTTATAGTCGGTTCATTGCTCAACCAACATTTTATGTTTGATTTTTCTCACACTAGACGTAGTTTAAAAGATAAAATACTACTTTAATATATTAAATAACAATGTTCATAATATTGAAGATTAGCGCAAGTTTTTCTTATAAGCTGTCATATATTCTAAATAATACATGTAATATTAAAGAGTTTACTTGACACATAAATAACATATTTAAAGCAGTGTTTATTTGTTTTTCAAGAGAATATTTAATATTCATGTTTTAACGAGTCCTTGTGGTATTTTATAGCACACCCTCAGAATTTCTTTATTACTTTTGTAGCAAGCAATTTAAATATTTACCTCCATTAAGCTAATAATAGGCCCAACTTATTTTTTTGTTTGTTTCACTTTGATTTTTTAATAAGAAATCTATTCAACATTTACGTATATTAGCAGAAATCGATCGAGTGTTTTGTCAATTATTATAAAATATAGGACTTATTTAATGAATGGTATTTTTAAACATTAAATCAGTTTTAATCATGCCGAGTGCTACCAAAAGCTTTGTAGACAAATCGGGTTATATGATGGGTGATTCATCTTTTTTTTTTTTTTGGGAGTGAATTTGAAATTTCAAGTAAATAATATATGATCAAAATTGTATGCAAAATTTTCTTTGTAATTTAAAACTAAGAAACTGTCGTGTGAATGCTACTTATTATTTTTCTTTAATCCGTATAGATATAAGACAAAGAGAACGGGAAAGTCATGAAAATTTATTAATTATCTTGTTTAAAGTCATTTACTTATCAGTTTAATTCAGTAATTTCCCTTATTATTTATACACCAAATACTTTCCAATTGATATTTTTGTCACAGTTAAAAGTAGACTTAAATTTTTTTTAAATTTATTCCAAAATTCCCATTGACATAGTGAATAAATTTTGTTAATATATATTCTTTGCTGACGATAAAGCAAAATTCAATTTTGCTTAATGATATTGAATTTCATGTAAAACTGTTTTCTTTATGTAAACTAAGAAGAGTTTGTTTCCCGTCACTAAGGCTTCGATGTAATCGATTTCAATCTCTTTTAAACAGACGAGGGGATTTTCTTTGCTCTTTAGATTCGAGATTACCCCAGTTTCTATGTTTAATGCAAACGACTCGTCCGTTATATTGTCCAATATATTGAAAGACTTCTTTTGTGTTCGTAACTACCGTTTTAATTTTGACCAAATCAAAAAACACATCTTACCATTCCATCTAACTATTATTTCGTAGTTTCTTAAATTAAAAATAAAGAGAACCTACTTTTAACGATTCTCAAAATTTGTCAATAGATTATTCAACGAACACATCTATGAAACTTATTTAAAATCATGTACATTTCAGTCATATTATAAGATTTTATTCAGTTGAAACATTATAAACTATTTATGATTCAATCTCTCCTCTCTAATAGGATCATTAGGAGCATCGTACAACGCCCACAGAGTATACGTCAGATCGTTTACTTAGGAATCATTCTCTTGTAGTGTACAGTAATTAGAGGGAGAAACTATAATGATTTTCTAGGTTAACATTCATAAATATGGTATAAAAAGCAAGAGTAATATAAATTTTACAAACTTATATACATTTAAGTTAAGTAAATATTTTGTTCGGAATAAAAACCCAAATTTAATGATAGAAGCTTCGTCAACAGATTTAAAAATAAATTTAAAATGCGCTTAAGATTTTTATATTACATACTTATAATTGAATAGGCTTGTGAAATTTATCTTATATAATATGTAAAAGGTCTGTTTTCCTGGTCGCTATATAGCTTTTAGCAATTATTTTGTTCCTTACTTTAATTGACCTAAAAAAAAATTACTTTTGAATTTCCTTGAACCAACTTGATTGGTCCTACGTTTCGGTTAGCAAATGCCTGCAGCAGTGAAATTTATAAAACGAAATACGTAAAAAGTGTTGGCCTTTGGTATTTCAACTTGTTTGCTATATACAATTTCTTTTCGTTCAAAAAATGTTTTTAGAGTAAAAATTATTTAGACAGAGTGGACAGTAAGATATCCGTGTTATACTCTTAAAAACAATTACACATATATATCTTAAATATATTATTCAAATTAGGTCAGATATTAGTAAACGCTTAAAAGATGACAATAAAATTATTGCCATTCTATATGGAAAATATATGTGATTTATGTAAAAATTGTAACCAGTTATTTATAGTTCCAACTACAGTAATTTCATTTACGACTACATTTACTTAAATGTAACCGAGATTTAATTCCTTTAAACTAATATTTGAAAGACTCTTTGAGTGAGTACTTCTAATGCATTTAGGTGTATATATATATATACTCGTAGTTTTAGAATACAAATTAGGAACGTAGGTGAGAAAATCACATAGTTTTTATTTCCCTTTGAAAATCATTTACGTCAGGCAAGATGAATACAGAAGTTGCGAGATTTGTTTAATTAATTAATTTGATTGTAAATAAACTAATCAGGCATAAAATATATACGTGTATCAAATTTTTAGTATTAATAAACTTATTGTATTTCGTTTTTCAAAGCTAAATATAATTTATTAATCAGTGACATTATTATTACAACTAATAGTAATTTAATAACGAGCTAGTACACAATATATTGGTTAAAAAAATGATCCATTGGTTTAAGTAGGATGTATTTTTAAAATCTTTTTGTCCAATTGATATTACGTTTGCTTTTTTTTTGTTGTTAAAAATGAGTTCATAATTTATTAATGAGACGTTATTATTTCATATATATATATATAATAAAAGAAAGTTGTTTTATTTACACTATTTATAACCCAAGAACAGCTTTAGGGATATGGTTGAAAATTTCCGGGGAGATAGCTTAGAACCAGGAGACGGACATAGGATATATCATTATTTTTGATCAAAAAAGAAAAAACTTAATAAATTCCAATATCTGGTTATTTGTGGCCTCTAGGGCGAAGTAGAGTTCGTCCGGTCAGCTACACAAAATATGTATATTACTAATGCCGAAATTAACGTTGACGAAGTCGCGGGTAAAAACTAGTTGGATATAAAAATGAGATAAAAGTTTCTTTTTCGTTTTATACATGTTATACGTTACAGGAATGTAGCTTTTATTTTAACAATTTCCTTTGTGACATTTGCCCTAAATGTAACGATTTCCGGTCATTACCTTTTTTTAATAAACTAAGTTCTATGAAATTAGTGGCACCTTTTTTTATTCTGTAAAATGACATGCAAAAACATAAAAAAAGAGATTTTTAAAACCAGTCATTTTATAATACATATATAAAACATAATTTATAGTAATATTGTAATTATATGTGTATGATTCAACAAAAATCGAAGACAGACAATATGGCGACTGACATTTCTCTTGACATTATTCATGTCTTGTGATATGTGAATATAAATTATATTGGATTGGAATCATTTCAAACATTATATCATTATATTTTCGTTTAATTTAATCATATTGCCATTTTATATCACCACAGATTACAACCGATACAGAATATAAACATGTCAACTGTTTAAAAGAAAAAAAATAATACGTTTATTTTTTTTAAACAAAAAATGCCAATGTTCAATAATATTCAGCTATAGGAATTATAACAAAATGTATTCTACGTATATATAGGTTTTCGATGACATATTTTTTGTATACTATGTATGCATTTCCTATTACAATATAACAAAATTAAAAGTAAGCATTTGAAATGAAATAATAATCTCATTCCTCTTATTCATAAAATCTATTTAAAAACACGCTTCCCTGACCTCATGCAGCCAGAACGGTTGTATAAGTCCTCGGAAAAACTAAAACCTTTTTAATCGATACTGTACCATATACCCAGTTTTTTTGACGTTATTACAGGATATAACGAATACTAATAGTAAATAAATAAAGCTGGTAATAAATAATAAAGCTGATACAGTCACTGTACAACACGATAGACAGATATGATACCGCTTTAGTGCACACTATAATTAGTTAGAGCTCTCTCATTATATAATCTATTATTAAGAGTATTTTTTGCCAAATTTTATAACTATGTTATATATATGTTACTCACTCGGCTGGGGTGAATGTTTTTTATTTGACATATCGTCATTTAGCTCCTGTCATCTGTCACAACGCACGCAAGATGTCATCGAGCCAGATAGATTACCCACACGTTACAGACTGGAACAATCTGGAAACACGTATAAATATTAATTTATATATAAAGGTATGAACATATAGAAAAATAAGCAATTTTTTTCTTATTCATAAAAATAAACATAAGCCATATCTTGATTTTATCCTCATTATCGTGTAAAACTCTACCCGAGAGACGTTTATGAACGTGATCTTAAGAAATTTGTGAAGATAAATTTGGTTGTGTATTATTGATTTTTGTAAATAGTCAAGCAAGGGTAACAGATTCGGGGTAACGTTGCGGTTAAGATCTTTATATATTAGGAATAACCTTGTGTCATTTCTTTGATGTCAGTTTTTAGCCTACACTTATTTATATACGGTAAAATTTTTATTGCATTTTGGTATAATCGTTTTTATTTCAATTTAAATACAATTTAATTTTTTGTAACGATAAACTGCAGTGTAATGGATAGAGGCTGCCAACATTTATATCTATTTATTATAAGCCAAATAAAACGAAAGAAATAATAGGTCTTAGATGTGCAGGAAATAATATCAGATACAATATTTTAATACGAATGCAAATATACTAATTGATTTAATAAAAATGATCGAATAAGAATTTCTGACAAATAATTTAATTCAGGCTGGACCTAGAAAACACTTAATGCGATAAATAAAAAACTTAATATGAAGACCTCGTTAATTTTCCATTCTAATGACATAAAGTAACAAAGCTCCCTACGGGGACTTTGGGGGGGTCATGGTTTCTATTATCAGAATTCAAATTTTAAGCCCAACTTGATTGTATTGCAGTCTACTCTTTGTTAATTGAACGCGAAGTCATTCTTTACACCGTACTGTTACCATGAAGTACGAAAGGAATTGCTCACGGCGACGCGTAGTCTGTGAAATTATATTAAATTATGAACAAGCCTTCGCGTGTCGTTTGAAATATGTGCCAAACAATTTCATATAACTACGTTGGATTCGAGAAATATAAAGTTTTGTTGTTGTTATATTGATTTCGTGATTGTTGAGAGTTAATTTTTATGTATTAACAGTGTAATAAGAAAATATAAAATATACTTGAAAGTAATAAAACGAATAAAAGTAAACAAAGGTAGCTTTACTCAAAAACTTAGTTTTTAGGAGTTATCTATAGAATAACTTTATTATAACTTTTAAAATAAGGAATGATAAGAAATAATCATAAACTATAAGGGTTCATTAAAATATTTCGTATGTCGTAGTTAAAAGCACTTTGTCGTTCTTTAAAAGAGTTACGTCAGCATTACTCACATTATCAATGACTTTATCCCTGATTGTTACCTCATAGCCAGTTTATCGAATCTCTAACTTCGAGGAGGTCCGATTCCTGTAACGGCTCGAGCGAGACTGTTTTTAATCTCACCCTAGCCTCTATTTATACCACCCAACACTGGCTGGTGGCTACACACCTGATAATTTCAACTACCCTCTATTAGTTATTCAAGTAATAATATATATATAGTAGGAATATGAGAAGGAAGGAGAGGAGCGAACGATATATACATATAAGCAGTTGTCAGAGGAGATCAGGACTCTCTTTCGTTCGTAACGCTCGTTGGTGTGATGGATTAATCGATCGTAGATCTTCGGAGTGTATTTAAATCTTTCGTTTGTGTTATATTCAGATTTCATTTTACGATACCTTTAAAATCGAGATAGCTGAAAGTTATTAATTTAACACTGTTTTTAGTTTTGTGTTAATATAATAATTTAAAAGTGACATTCGATATGTTATTTAAATTTAAAAAAATATTCGGATCTTGTTTCGAAAAACATACATAATTTATGACTTATAATATAAACAATTGATGATTCAATATCGTTCATTCCAGTCCTATGAAGGTCTAAAGCATTTTTTTAACCTAATATTGTCATACAGAATCCCTGCTGCGAGGAACTGTATCTCAACTTAATCTGTAATATAAAAGTGATGACTACAAGAAATACCACTTAATAACTTTTCCTATACATAATTTTGATAAAAATATATAAATACTTTTTGTTTTGTATTTTCACTAGTCGATTTTGTTTTATTAGATTTTTTTTTTAATTTTTGAAAGTAGTTTTCAATGTATTTGATATTCGTAAATATTAACTTAGAACATTAAAATCAATTTATAAACGGTGAGGTAATGAACCAGTTATCTAAGTCATTGATTGTCGTTCATTAGTTTCTTTATCATTTTAGACAAAAGTTTTACTTTTTACTCCTAAAAGATATTTGAATTCAACTATTTTTTATAACCTCATATTACGGTCCAGCTTACAGTGGCAACACTTAATTAGTCGTTCAAAAAAGTCTTTCTAGGAAATTTAATTAACGATAAAGTAACCTTTGTGCTTAAAATTTACTTCCCACGTCTTCTCATAATAATTAAATGACGCGGAAATTATAAGAATATTGTTAAAACTAGCTTTTCTGCACGGTACCTCTCAAGCAAACTGTTTATCATTGAACTTTTATAGACATAAATTATTACAGATCAGTAATATAAGGAAAACATAGGAAGATGATTTGGAAAAGAAATAAAAACCTTTAATATTTGCGATTCCGTCACGAAAATCAGAATTTCTGAAACACATGAAACTTTCAATATTTTAGACATCTTAACTAATTTGTGGTATGCTATGTCACACTATCATTTCATAGGTGAATATTTTTCAACCCATCACAGAGACAGTAAAAAAAGCAAAGCAAATAATTATGTCTTAATAAGTAAATAATATTAAGCAATTAAAATAAAACTCACAAGGATAAAATTGAAATCTATTCAATATTATATGAACCAACAGATTAGACAGATCGTACTCAGCTTTCAGTGAATAAGGAATTAGAAAATACCTTTTACTTAAAACTGACATTACGCTGTATTTTATTCCAGAAATTTAATATTAAATATGAGCGAATATAAACAATTTTAAATAGACGCTGTAATAAACTAAAGCTATTAAAATAGAACATTCTCGATATATATGAGAAGCTTTCTTCTTTATGATGGAATTACTTGTGTTAGAATTTGCTTTTGCATTCACCCAATGCATTTAAGGCCTTTTCTCAGTAGGCGCCGATAGGCTGATGATGATGATGGTGAATGTATTAAGGGATAAAATGATGTCCATATCTTGAGTGTAATTTAATACACATATCAAAATGTTCTATAGGACATTTACACAATGTCATTGAAGTTAGAACATTAACTCATTTATACAATATATTTTCAAAGGTATTGACTTGTAAAACAGAAGATAAATTTACTAGTAAGCAAGTTTTTATATTTTAAGGAATAGCTTTAGGTTGAACAAAATATAAAACACTTTAATGTAATACTTATAATCAATTAATCAATTGATTGAATATAGAAAATAGTATCATATTATTTAACAAAGCTACATCGCCGGTTGTTTTACTTCAGAACTCGTAAAGATTCACTTTCAAAGTAAAACCGTCTTTCATTTAGTCTTTGGAGAAATTTTTAAGCATAGCTATATATAAAGGTATTCATTACTATATAATGTGTATTAAAGAATTGTTATAAATAAAATTTTGTCTTAAAATCACTTGAATAACATTCGAGTGCATTGAAACTGGGCTTAAATTTGTATGTTTATTACATTAAACTGATAGGAATATGAAATTAAGCTATAACTATGACGTCCACATTTAATACAATATAATAAAATCCTCTGTGTAATGATGAAAAATATATTATATTAATAGAGCCTGTGACGTGTAAACAATGCATGCGATTAATAATAAAATATTATAAACAAATGTAAAACCTGTGTCTAATACATTTAAGGACTGGTTTAGTTTAAACGAGATGAGTTATGCAGAAATGCTCAACACTAACACGCTAGAGTATTTTAGAACCCTTTCATTTTGGATATTCAAAGTATGTCAGTTGAAATATTAAAGTTATTTAAATAATACTCCGTCGTAAAGTTACAATTCCGGAATTAGATCTCATTTTCGTTTCAAGGCTTTATTTTAATTGTCAAAAATAACCACGAACGTGTATTATCTCATTCACATCATGTTACTTGTATTTTTTAATAATGTATATATATATATATTGATATTTGCAAACATTATTTTAATAATCCTGAAAGATAAAATCATTAAACAAATATCGATTTTATAAGAATATTCATACAAACAACGAAATAGAATATATTTGAACACAAAAGAAAATGTACCTGAAAAAAATTTATAGCAATATGAGGCTTTGCGTCTTATTTAATGTTATCCGCATCTACCCAACTTACATAGCTTATGGGAAAGCGGTACCAAGTGTGGGGTTTCTTCCATAAACTGTGCTAAAAGATTACAATTTATCGTCTTTTTGTCTCACATATTTGCTTCTCGTAATAATGCGTACAGATGTGCTTATTCACAGTGCTGTGTCATTTTTCCGATTTGCAGACAGAAAAATATGTAGATACTTAAACACAGTTAGCAATGTTGGAGTAGCAAATATTTTTGCTTCTGTAAAATGTATCAATTAAAGAGTATAATATTTATCATCTAACAAACAGACGCACGTTAGACGTCCATACTTTATTTGTAGACCTTCCTGGCATCCGGACGAAGCGATACGCTTGCTCCTTCCGTATGCGGACAGCAAAGAATTGGAACAGTTTGCCTGCGTCCGTGTTTCCTTCGAATTATAATTTGGGTAAAAGCGTGAATAAGTTTATACAGAGATAGCGCGTTCATTACCTACGTATTCACTTCTACCTTCCAACGAGTGTAATGACAGTCAAGCACTATCCAGTCCAAATTATAACAAAGTAGAACGTTTTATATATTTTTTTCACCCTTTTATACTTTAGCTACGTCGATTCGTTAAATCACATTCGGTTTCCCCTCTCACTCTGTCAAAGTCAATGATTCCAACAGACACTGTCAAGTCGACAAAAAAAATTACATTCGGAAGGAAAATATGCATGTTCATACTTAGATATATAGCGCGGGAAATATAAAAAAGGCATGAAAAGACGTCGCCAAAGTAATCAATAAAAGTATAAAGGATATAGATATTGATAATATTAGTTAATATTTAAAAATTTTGCGTCAAGGTTCGAGCTTTACAACTTTAAGCTTTGGAACTAATGAGTGCGAGTGTTTTCATAAGGAAAATTCCATTCTTTATTGCTGTCGTAAACGACATTACCACGCTTGGAATTATAAAAAAATAGATTCAAAATTATATCTTAATACCACAGTAATAAGCAGTAAATTAGCATAACTCTATTTAAATAACGAAAACAATAGTGTTTGGAACCACCAAGAATGTAAAATATTTTTGGAAAACAAAACACGAGTCAGATTTTTCCTTTATTTTGTCACTTCGTTTAATATTTATTTATTTATTTATGGATAACCAACAAAAGATACATTATTTACAGCTTTTTTAAACATGAGCTTACAATATACAGTTTGAATGGTCTTCCAACTACAGGTCATCACAACGTGTAATATTAATTATGTCAAGTTACAAACCTTAAATGAATCATTACAACTTTCCAAACATATCATAATTAAATCAAATATTTAAGATAACAATGTTCGGCCAGAGCGTAATGCCAAAATTTAGAAAGAAAAAAAAGTTATGATAAAAATAATAATAACAGTAAAAATAATGTAAATAACAGAATGATAATCAAATAAAATTTTCAACACTTCACAAGTACGTGAATGTTTAATTATTAAGAATAAATCAAATAACCAATTTAAAATATTAAAAATATCAAAAATATTAGTGACAAAATGCAATACCGAAAGCAATATTGTGCTATAAAAGAAAAAAAGAAAAACAAACATTCAAGGACCTCGATCTACATTAACATTAACATTAACATTTAACAAGAGTAATATTTTGAAAACATAACGTTTAAAACTAATATCTTTTGTTCGTAAACAAAATTTGTATTTTTTGTCACAAATAAAGTTAAACCGTTGCACATATTAATTAATAATATTTTTGTGACAATACAAATTTTCTACATAACGATTTAGTTTAAAGTGAGCCTCATAATATATGACAAAAATTAATACGACCGATTAACAACATAACAATTACGATAGAAAAGAAAAGTAGTTTTCAATTATCAGAAATAGGTAAAAAAACAGATTTCCTGTACTCATTAAAACAAAACGCGTCTTCAATGAAAATTGCGCTTTGATTAACGACAGTCTTAGCTTTACGTATACTATTTAAGTTTATACAAGTGGAAAAATATTATATCTTAAAGATTACTTTGATGGTTAAAAAATATTATAAAAATTATAACTTCCTTAATGTTCCGCATGTTTAAAATAATAAATAATAGTTTAAAAAAACTAAAAAACACGCTTTTTATAGAAAACCGAACTAAAAAATAGAAAAAAAATTTTAATAAATTTAAATTAGGAAAATAGTGTTAAAAATTTCAATAAATGTAAATTAATAATAGTGTGAATAAAAAAAATGTATTTTATTTTAAAAAAAGCGTGGGATGCTTTTTAAGATATTATCGAAATGATAATCACACTACTCATAAGTCAATAAAATATTTATAACTATTGACAGCATGCACCCCAAAATAAAATAATCAAACGTAGTTAAGAACAATATTTTATATCTTATTTAACACGCAGTAAATGACGATATAATTATGAAAGAAAGAAGATGATGAAAGAAGAAGAAAGAAGTGATGAAAGAAGCATCATAAGATAGACTATGAATGTCGCATTTTATTAACACTTTTTATACCATTCTCTCCGGACCCAGCTCAAAATTTCACGCGAATAAAGTCACGAGCCGAAGCTAGTATTATCATATAACCTTACAGTTTACACTATTTAGATGTGGCACAGATTACATAAAATATTTTTTTATACATATTGTTGCTTCACTTTGCACTGTTACCGAGTGCACTTCGCAGAATATTTGATAATATGTTAAGTGAATTAAGTAATACAATTTGTAAATACTGCAAAGGTTTTATAAAGTACGGAAGCTTTATACATATGTTAATATTATGTAAATGTTCATATTAAGATATTAATT